>NC_083840.1:6554486-6739667 GCF_015708825.2 Lethenteron reissneri
CAGGTCCGACTGCAAGTTATCCCACGACTTCCGGGATGGCCACAACCGAGATCTCTGCTACGAAAGCGGGGTCGAGGGCTTGCCCTTTGACCCCATGCAAACGCTGCTCCTCCAGAATGACCCTACGCTCCTACCCCAGGTACTGGACCCACGCCCACCCACCGCATCGTTCACTCATTACCGCCACTGCTGCTGCTGCTGCATCGGTCTAATCGTCAAGTCCTACAATGTAATGTCCTGTGTTCATCTCTCTCTCTGTGTAAGCCACGTCCCATGATATATTAACTCAGCAACTTGGCATCAAACGCCCCCAGTTGCAATCCAGATGCTTGTGTCGCTTAATTCGCTGGCTTCTTGCGGTGCTTCTCATGTTTAGATCATGTCGATTATGTTAAGCCATTTCGTTGAGCCGTCATTTGGGGCCGAGCCGCTGATGAAGAATAAGCTGATGGCTCTGTGGGCTTTCTCTGGTAAGATAAAAATAGTTTCGTTTTATTTGTATTTTTTTGTAAGTGGTTTGTTTACCTTTCGTAGACTCTGCACTCCCATCGTGTTATTTGTATTGCTTCATTAGCTCATCGGATTCCTCCAATCTAAATAAATATTCTGATTCTGATTTGAATGTTCCCAAGGGAAGTCACATTCATACTCCCAGATCTTGCCATCTCACCGCACGATGTCCACGGGGCCGTCTGCCGCGCAGATTTGCAAGACCTACAAGGTGCTGGACGCTCCGGGCGAGTGCAAGTACGGCAGCAAGTGCGCCAGGCTGCACCTGTGCAGGCCCTTCGTGCTGGGAGTTTGTAAATTCGGGGACAAGTGCCGACGCAGCCACGGGCTGAGCGACGCGGCGCTGCGCCGGCAGCTGAAGCAGCAGGGCACGTACGCGTGGTCCGACGACGAGCTGCTCAGCCTGCTGCGCAGGAGGGAGCAGATTCACGCGGCGGCCGCCGCGGCCGCGGGCGGCACGGATGCGGCGGACGACGCGGCGGACGACGGGGCGACGAAGGCGCCGCTCGGCTTCGCCGCCCGCGGACGGAAGGCCGGAGGGAGCGGCGGCGGTGAGGCCCCTCGCGATCGGCCGGCGCCACGGCGCCACGGTGCCATGGCGCGTGGTCGATCCTTGGGCGGCGTGGGGACGGTCCGGGGACGCTCCGGGGACAGTAGGGGACGGTAGGGGACGGTAGGGGATGGTCCGGTCGAGCCTCCCACGGCCATCCGCCGTGGCCTCCCCGCGTGCGTCGCCGGCTTGCTCGCTCAGACTGAGGCCGCAGGGCGGCACGGAGCCAGGCTCCCAATCCGGGTGTCCGACCCAACCCCGGCTACCCCGCCGGGCTGTCGGCGTCGCTGGTAGAGCGTGGTTTGAGCTATGGGAGAGGGGAGCCGGAACGCCCGGAGGAAATCCACGCAGAACGGGGGGAGAGAGAAGACACGGCACACTCATCCACGCACTCGCTCGCTCGCTCGCTCACACTCTTGCATTCCAGAAGAGTGTTTGTACACGTGGGAGTAACCCGTAGCCTTGGCAGGAGAGCATGCACGCGTGGGAGTGGAGGGCGCATGCACTGCGTGGGAGTGGAGGGCACTGGGTTAGCTGGGTTATCTTTCTGAATGTTTCAAACCCCATTTATTTACTTATTTATTCCAGACGGCTGGCCAGCTGGCGCGGCAGGTCGCGACGGGGAGGGAGAGATTTGCCTCTACCACCTCCTCTCCAAGTGCCACTACAAAGGTCGGTGTCGATTCACCGTCATCGCGGGCGGCCACGACCTGCGAGCGGCCGCTAACATCGTGAGCAGCCGGCGCGCGCGCCACGAGCGTGACGCTTCTCCGTGTCACGCGTGATGCAGAACGCTGCCTCAAGAGCCACGCGGCGCTGCCGTACCGGTGGCAGGAGCGCCCCCACGGTGGCGGCGCGTGGCAGGACCTGCCCGACCCCGAGGCGATGGAGCGGCACTACTGCGACCCGGCCAGCATCAGGTGCCGTCGTCCCCCGCCTCTCGCGAACGGCGCCGTGCCACGGTGCCGGGGGCCGTTGTCCGAAACGTCGCCGGATTATGTTTCTTGTACGTTCAAGGCCGCGCGGCGTTGTTGGCGAGCGCCGCGCCGAGTTTCGTCGCGTGAGGAGCCTTAACACGTCAACATGTAGACTACGTGTATATTTCGCGTCGTACGTAGCCAACCATGCTAATCGGACGTGTCGGGGAAGGACAACAAAAAGCACTTCAGAATAGGTGAACTCCTTTTTAGGTTTTATTTTTAAGCCGTTTTTGAATTGTTAGACGGATGGCGATCCCCTTTCAGCCAGTGGGGCCCGGCTATCGTACACGGGAGGCCGTGGAGCTCGGCTCGCAGACAGAGAGGCCACCAGGGTGCGGGGCACCACGAGCACTCACAGACAGAGAGGCCACCAGGGTGCGGGGCACCGCGAGCTCTCACAGACAGAGAGGCCACCAGGGTGCGGGGCACCGCGAGCACTCACAGACAGAGAGGCCACCAGGGTGCGGGGCACCGCGAGCTCTCACAGACAGAGAGGCCACCAGGGTGTGGGGCACCGCGAGCTCTCACAGACAGAGAGGCCACCAGGGTGTGGGGCACCACGAGCACTCACAGACAGAGAGGCCACCAGGGTGCGGGGCACCGCGAGCACTCACAGACAGAGAGGCCACCAGGGTGCGGGGCACCACGAGCACTCACAGACAGAGAGGCCACCAGGGTGCGGGGCACCGCGAGCGCTCACGCCGCGTCCGTCGCTCGGCGCGAGCCCCGAGGCACAGAGCGTCGGGCGGGCAGCGGCACAAATGGCGCCGTTATTGCAGCGAAAAGTCTCGAACGTCTCCGCGTCACTCCCCCACGTCCGCTGTGCGCAGCCACGACTCGGTGGACTTCATCCACATGAAGTCGGTGCACGGCACGGTGAGGCGCCTCTCGACGGCCAACGCCGTCGCCATGCCGGACAACTTCCTGCTGACCACGCGGTGGTCGTGGTACTGGCAGGAATGCGTCGGCACGTGGATCAAGTTCGGAGACGAGGTGGGTACAGCCGCCGCCCCTACCGCTACCACCACCGGCACCACCACCACCACCACCACCACTATCACCTCCACTGCCACCACCACCGGCACCACCATCACCACCACTATCACCTCCACAGTCGCCGCCCCCACCGCCACCACCACCGGCACCACCACCACCACTATCACCTCCACTGTCGCCACCACCGGCACCACCATCACCACCACCACCACCACCACTATCACCACTATCACCTCCACTGCCGCCACCGCCACTGCCACCACCACTATCACCTCCACAGCTGCCGCCCCCACCACCGCCGCCCCCACCACCACCGGCACCACCACCACCACTAGCACCTTCACTGCCGCCACTGCCAGCACCGCCACTGCCACCTGGCATCATACCTCTGGGCTAGATAAAATAAGTACCGCCTCGTTCAAAAGTCAACTGCGTTGTGCCCTATAGATGGGCACAAGTACACGGCGAGGGATGTAAACACAATCGAGCCGTAGAGCGAGTTCCTGCCGCTCGAGTGAGCATCGAGCCACCGGTGCTCATGTCCCTCGTGAAGCCCCGTCATAGGAACGTGGAATTTCCGCGGTCGCTGGCCATGCGGGGCTGTGCGAGGGAGACGGGCGCCGGTGGGAAGCTCGCTCCGACGGAGTTTGTCCTGCGCTGTGTCCATGCGCAGGCCACGACCAACGACAAGGCTAAGTCCAATGCCTCTTCGCTCGACCTGGAGAAGGCCTACCACGAGGACAAGGAGGGCTCCTTCAAGTTCACTGCCGGCCGCTTCTCGTACCGCCTCGACTTTAAAGGTTTGGTCGATTTTCTAATCCGGAGCAGTTCGTAACGACGTCAAATGTCGCCACCGCCGCACGGTGTCCGCTCATCGCTCGCAGCCAGAGCGAGAGAGGGGGGGGGGGGGGGCGGCTTAGGGTGGTGTGGCCACCTGGGAGCCACGTGGCTCAGGGGAGGCTTGAGCTGGTCTACAGAGAGACGTCTGTAGATGAGAGGGGAGCGACTCGGAGTGGGCTGCACATTTACTTACCAGACCCAGAATGTTATCCGTCATGAATGTTGCGAACCGTGTAAGTGGACAACGTTGTCATGTCAACACAATTGGGGAGCTCACGGCCACCAGCTCCAATGACGATTATCTGAACCGGTCCCGGGCCTCCTCCAGGGCGACTCGGCCTCAAATGAGCACCTGGTGCGGTGTGTAAACATCGCCACTAGGAGGGAGACAAAGGCGGCCGGGCATGGTGCTGTGTACCAGTGCCGACCTTAATAGGTGTTGCTCGTTAACAGCACTTGCCCCAACAGTGTGTGTAAGGGTATCCGGGGGATCTTTGTCTCTGTAAGCATGTGGAGGTGTTTACACTCGCGGCGCACTTGACCTGGGCGGTGCGTCTCGCGGCAGACATGACGCAGACCAACCTGGAGGTGGGCACGAAGAGGAGCGTGAGGAGGAGGCCGCTGCTCGTGACGGCGCGGGATGTGGAGGCGGCACGCGGGCGGTGAGCACTCGGCTCGCTCCGTCCATCCATCTGTCACTTAAACAAAACGAAGCTGTTATTGATTTATTTACCAGACAAAGTCCACCGAGCTGTATAGCTCTGTTTCCGGAACGACCCGGGCCACAAATGGCAGCTCAACGGCGTGGCTTATCATAGTGTGTGGACTTTATAGCGGCAGAAAAATACTCTGAACGCACGTCGATTCTAAATGCGGAGGGTTAAACCGGAGGACCCGGAGAAAGAGCCACGTGACCACCACGGGGAGAACACGCAAACTCAAGATACAGGGGGGTCCGGGTCGGGCTCGAACACACGACCTGCTGCATACCAGGCAAGGTAGTTAACATCTCATAGCCACTGGGGCGCTCGCGGTCGTTGCGCTCTGGCTATTTACGTGGTTTGACGTCGAGCTCGGGACCCTCGTCGACGTGGGCGCATTTCACGGACGTCTCCGTTCCCCCCCCCCGCGCGTGACACCTCCCCTCCCGCCAGGCATGGGAGCCTGCACCGGATCGGTGTGGGCAGCGCTCCGGCTCACTGGGACCGCGCCTCTCTCTCCGACGTCGACATCTCGGTAAACGCAAACGGCCTCCGCCGGCGAGCTGTGGAGTGCGGTGCCCACGCAGTGGCAACAGCCCCTCCCCTGTGTTCCCTTGTGCACGCCGGTACACGCGCACGCGTGCGTGCATTGTAAACAACGCTGGCCACCCACCCCCACGTGTGCCGTGCTGGCCTTCGTAGATGCTCGCTCAAGGTTATGTGGGGGGGATCTTTATCTTTGTTGTATCCATATGTGTGGGGAGCGGTGGCGCAGTGGTTAGCACGCTGCTCTAGCGATCCGGTGACGATCACCTGATCCGGCCCTGGGGGCCTAGCCACCGGCACAACAGCTGATGGCCACGAACCAGTCGTCATTAATGACCGTGGAGCACAGCTGCTGCGATCTTGGCAGACGAGGAGTTTGTCAAATAACCTCCGTTGTTGTCGTGCGCGTTGCCTCCCCCTCCAGCTTGTGGAGCTCGTGAACACGACGTCGGAGTACAACGAGGTGGCGACCCTGTTCAAGAACACGCTCGGTCAGCCCTCGATCAATATCCTCAACGTCAAGAGAGTCCAGAACCTGGAGTTGTGGGATGCTTTCCAGAGGTGACTTCTTCGAAGCTTGCGGGGTGTAAATTAAAAAAATACAATAAAAGGATTTGAAATCGAATTTTGGGTGGGATCGCCGCGAGTAAAATGCCACCGTGTGTCGTACGCCCTCCTCCACCCGACACGGCCAGTTAATAAAGTTGTCACGTGCCGAACGAACGAGCCAGCCGCTTCAGAGAGCCACTCGCGGTGCTGAAGAGCGTCCCGCTCACGGTTAACCACCGAGTTGTTAAACTGCCGGCCAGGAAGCGCGAGTGGATGCGCAAGAAGAACGGTGGCGTCGAGGTGGAGGAGCGGAAGCTGTTCCACGGCACGCGGCCCGAGCACGTGGTCCCCATCTGCCAGCAGAACATCGACTGGCGCTTGCGCGGAGCTCACGGAACACTCTTCGGCGAAGGTAGCGCTCTCCTGTCTCCAACGCACAGACTGCCGTACGGTTCTTGTACCACGCTGGTCTACAGAGTGAGAGTGAATGGAGTTTGTATGATCTCCCCCTGTTCTACAGAGTGAGTGAGTGGAGTTTGTGTGATCTCCCCCTGTTCTACAGTGAGAGTGGAGTTTGTATGATCTCCCCCTGTTCTACAGTGAGAGTGGAGTTTGTATGATCTCCCCCTGTTCTACAGTGAGAGTGGAGTTTGTATGATCTCCCCCTGTTCTGTAGAGAATGAGTGAGTGGAGGTTGTATTTCCTCTCTCTTGCCCCAGGGCTCCCCGGGTTCCCCCCAACACAGCCCCCTGCTCCCGACAGAGAGACCTCAGCGTGTGTGAGTCTCCCGCGTAAGCAACGTTCCGTTCCCATTGGGTGCCCTCCCCCACCCTCCACCCTCCTCTCTCGCAGGGAGCTATTTCGCACGCGACGCTTCCTACTCCCACACCTACTCCAACAAGGGCCGCAAGGGAACGGCCCCTGCCAGCGCGGCAATGTTCCTGGCCCGCGTGCTGGTGGGCCGCTACACTCGCGGCGTCGCCGGCTACATGTGGCCCCCCGCCATCAAAGCTTCCCCTTCGACGTCGGCTGGGCAGCCGGCCCCGGAGGTTTTCTACGACAGCTGCGTGAACACCGAGATCGATCCCAGCATCTTCGTGGTGTTTGAAAGAGACCAGATCTACCCAGAGTATGTTATCGAGTACCAGTTTTAGGGTTAGAGGAGGAACCCAGCTGGATGCGTCACGTTGAGGGGCCAAACGTCGCCATGGAAGCGGATAACCACCTTTGAACCAACGTTGGTTCAACGTAGACGTGTAACTGGAAAACGTTGGACCAATATTGGCCCGATGTAGGTGTATAACTGGAAACTGTTGGACCAACGTTCCGTGTGTATCGGGGGAAGGCAGCCTGTGCACCACGAGGCTGTGTTGACACGGGCCTGAGGAAACTGCTTTAAGGTCGTGATCCACTTGGGCAATTTCAGGCCAATCATTGCCGGCAATAGTCACCGACAGTGGTTGTCGCAGCAGCGTTTCCCACTGTAAAAGTCTAATCCCCCCCCCCGCTCCCTCAAAATGTGAATAACTCCGATTCCAGCTGCCCCCTCGTCAGCAACCGGGCGGCATCTCCCAATCAGATTGCAGACAGAGGTCACATGACTGCCTGACGAGTTACGCTGAAAAAAATGGTGGCTTCCCGTATGGGTGGGATCGAGATGGATGGACTAGACTTGACCCAACTCTATCAACTCGTGACTAGTACTGGGCCTTACCCCATCTCTAAGTAACTAGTGACTCATGATTGGTTTACAACTCTCTACAGCCACTTCTTTGACTGCGCAGAACTCTTGTCAAAACATCACGAAAAACACACATTGATTACGTCAGACACCGCACATTAATACAGTACGTTTCAGGTGACGTACGTGCTTTTAAAGGCATGACACAGGTACCCTTGTGTTTTGTTGAATATTTAGCAGTTAAGCTTGATTTATGCACTCTGAGGGCTTGAAGGGCTTTGATATGGAACACAGCTCGGCTCTGCCTTGTGCAAGGCTCCGAGTATCTTGCTCAGAGATTAACACTCTTACATCATCACTTGACACGTGGTGTTCACACAATCTGTTTTCGAAATAACGCGGTTCTTCCATTAGGGAACGCAACGCAGTGCAGGTTCATTAATTATAATTTCATTTGATTTTCGCGTAATTCATGCTAATTTCCAATGCTGTACGTAATATATAAGTGTAGTAGGCGCCCATTTTAACATGTAACGTGCCTATCATGACACGATAGGCACTTGTTTTTACACGATAGGCGCCCGTTATAACACGGGACTGCTCACAGAGTGCTTCGCTCGCAACGGACGACGAGTCGGCACGTGATCTCGAGCACGCTTCGGCGCGGGCGTTGAGCGATGTGCGGCCCACGTGAACGCGAGGTGAACGGGGGGCGCCTCCCGCTCCGTGTGGCTATCGGCGTACCTTGCGGGACGATGGCCGGGTTTTGCCGGTCACCGACTCGTGAACTGCGCGCTTCGTTCCCAAGCGCCGTGAAGACTGTGAACCGTGAGGCTCGTGAAACGTTCATAGAACGCTGCCGGAGGTGGGTAAAGTGCGTCGAACCGAATGTGGCTCGCGTGCGATGCGTCTATTGGGAGAGGGCATATTGTGCAATAATAAACATTCATTAACACCCCTCAGTGGTCTCGCCTCCAATACTCCGAGGCCCATCCCCGGACTCCCTCGATGACTGTCCCAGAGGGCTCAGCAGTCCCACCCGTGTGGCTCACACAGCCCCACCCGTGTGTGAGGCTCGCACGGAGCCACCCGTGGAGGTGGCCTCACCCGTTGACCAAATGACCCTGCGTGGTCCCCCCCCTCCTGGTGGCCTCGCTCCACCGCCCGCCTACCCACCAACCCACCCACTCACCCACCCACTCACTCACCCACCCACCAACCCAGGGCCCCCTTAAGGGCCCATCCACGGCGTCACCCGATCCCGCCCATTTCTGGAATCCCCTATCCGCTCATCTGCCGCTTGGTTCCCCCACTGCATTTCCCTGATAGACCATAACACGCAGACAGCGGCGCTTCCTCTCTTTGTCAAGGAACATGAACCATCACGCTTTCAGATGCGCTTCTGCAGACGTCTGGAGCGTTCTTCCGATCTAAAACTATTTAAAGTAATTTTTTTTAATTTTACCAGGTGGGGCCCACTGAGATGTACAGCTCTGTTCTAGGAACCACGCGGGCCACAAATGGCAGCTCAACGGAGTCACTTATCGTCGTGTGGGAACTTAGAGTAGCAGCCACATTCTCTAATCGCTTTTAATTGTGGAAGGAAAACCCGGAGGACCCGGAGAAAAATGCACACGACCATGGGGAGAGAGAGACACGCAAACTCCAAATATACAGCAGCAGCAGCAGGCGTCGTCAGGGTCGGGATGTAACCCACGACCTCCTGCACACCAGGCGATGGAGTTAACATCTCCTAGCCACCGTGATGATGACAGACAGAGACACGCAAACTCCAAATGTACAGGAGCAGCAGGCACCGTCAGGGTCTGGATGGAACCCACGACCTCCTGCACACCAGGCGATGGAGTCAACATCTCTCCACCGCGGCGTCTCACATTTGCAAGCCACTGGGAGCTCTGCACTTCTACATCGAGATTGACAACTCATTTTCTTACAACTGCTTTGTGTGTTTAGTTTATTGTCCTTTCCTCGCACGGCTGGATACGTACGGTGCCAACGAAGTTCAACATTACATTCAATACTCTTTGGTTCTTTCGGCAAAGTCACGTAGGTATAAAACATTCAATGACTTCCACTTGCACCTCGTGCCCGCCTTGCCAACGACGTCACCCCATGACGTCACGCCCCCCCACTCGCCGGCTACGACGTCACCGCCACGCCCCTTTATAAGCGGGACTTGTCTCCCGGTTGCGCCCCGCGCCGATTCGCGGCGCGCCCTCATTCACTTGCACGCCACTCACGCGCCGCGCTCGCCTCGGCTTCGTGAGCAAAGCAGTCGCGTTAAATAATAAAATATTAATAAAATAGATTTGTAATTCGTCATTCGCTGTGAAATGTCGTCGTCGTCCAAGACGGGCGGGGGGGTGGTGGCGCCGCCGCGGCTGCAGTCGCTGGTGGAGCTGGACCCGCTGCTGCAGCCCTACGAAGCCGACTTCAAGCGAAGGTGACCGGGGGGGGGGGGGGGGAGAGTGAATGCGGCGGCACGGGCAACGGGAGACAAGGCCCGGCTCGTGCGCGTGCTGTGTTGTGTACGTGCCGGGGAGACAAAGGCGGCCGGGCGTGGTGCTGGTGGTGGTTCTGGTGGTGGTGGTGGTGGTGCTGGTGGTGGTGCTGGCCACCCACCCCTCGTGTGCCACGCAGGTGATGCCGCTCGCTGGCAGCACTTGCCCCACAGTCTGTGGCAGGCTATACGGGGGATCTTCGTCTTGTGTGTACGTGCACCTAGCCTGGCACGACGCTGGGTTGTGTGCTGACGTGACACTGGCACGGTGGCGAATGGCGGCCGCTGCGTTTGTTGGGGTCGATGACATCCAGCCGTGGGTTGGCCAGGGGCTCGGGGCGCGTGTGAAGAGCGGTAGGTCGACTCGGCCCTAAATGACGAGCTGGTGCGGTTCGTAGCGGGGAGACAAAGGCGGCCGGGCGTGGTGCTGGCCACCCACCCCTCGTGTGCCACGCCCGCCTTCACAGGTGCTACTCGCTAACAGCACTTGCCCCTACAGTCTGTCAAGGCTACACGGGGGACATTTGTCAACGTGTGCGTACGCGCGCACACGTGAACCTAGCCTGGCACACACACGTGTGAACCTAGCCTGGCACGCACACACGTATGAACCTAGCCTGGCACACACACGTGTGAACCTAGCCTGGCACACACACGTGTGAACCTAGCCTGGCACGCACACACGTGTGAACCTAGCCTGGCACGCACACACGTGTGAACCTAGCCTGGCACGCACACACGTGTGAACCTAGCCTGGCACGCACACACGTGTGAACCTAGCCTGGCACACATGTGAACCTAGCCTGGCACACACGTGTGTGTAAACCTAGCCTGGCACACACGCACGTGTGAACCTAGCCTGGCACACGCACACACACACGTGTGAACCTAGCCTGGCACACACACGTGAACCTAGCCTGGCACGCGCACACACACGTGAACCTAGCCTGGCACGCACACACACACGTGAACCTAGCCTGGCACGCACACACACGTGTGAACCTAGCCTGGCACACGCACACACGTGTGAACCTAGCCTGGCACACACACACGTGTGAACCTAGCCTGGCACACACACGTGAACCTAGCCTGGCACGCACACATGTGTGAACCTAGCCTGGCACGCACACACGTGTGAACCTAGCCTGGCAGCGCACACACGTGTGAACCTAGCCTGGCACACACACGTGTGAACCTAGCCTGGCACACACACACACGTGTGAACCTAGCCTGGCACACACACACGCGTGTGAACCTAGCCTGGCGCACACACACGCGTGTGTACCTAGCCTGGCACACACGTGAACCTAGCCTGGCACACGGTGGCTAATGCCGGCTGGTGTATCACGTGGGAGGGCTTCATCCAGCAGTGGATCGACCAGAGGCTGCCAATGCGCATGACGCGCGTGGCGTCCTGGGGAGCGGTGGCGCAGTGGTTGGCGCATAGCCCGATGAACCCGGCGACCCCGAGTTGAGATTGGCGCCCACGGCCAATCACATTCGTGACGGCGAATACCTCGATCTGTTACTGTGCCACCGCTAGATCCACTCGGCCCTAACAACGAGTGCCTGGTGTAGTGCGTGTAAAACATCGGTGCCCGGGCGAGACAAAGGTGGCCGGGCGTGGGTGCTGGCCACCCACCCCCTTCTGTGTGCCACGTGCTGATCGCAAACAGCTCTTGCCCCGACAGCCTTACGAGGCTATACGGGGGACCTTTGTATGGGGGGGGGGGGGGGGATTAGTGGCCGAATTGTGGCAATCCGGCAGCCGCGAGTGCGACACGGCACTGTGTGAATTGTCTGCACGCGCCTGTCACCGCCCCCCCCCCCGTGGTGTCGCATTTCGTGGACGCTGGCGCCGCGGTGTGACCGTGGTGCAATCGTGGGGGGCCGCGCCCTGCTGGTGTTGCAATCCGCAGGGATCGCCGACTACGCTGCGAATCCATCTCCCGGCGCGGTGGAAGAGTAGGCCAAGTGCCTAGACGGGAGCTCCCGCTTCTACAGAGCTCCCTCGAGGTTGAGGCCTGGTCTGCGAGCAGTGGCACGAGGAAGCACTTGAAGGGCTGCCCCTATCGCTTATTTGACATGTCACGTTCCCGCGCCTCGTGGGTCTCGTCCCAATCGCGCTCTCAGTGTCGCCTCACGGGGCAAAGAATCCGCTCGGAGCTCCCGCACGGCACCGCAGAAGTAGCTCCCGTGTGGGAGAGAGGCCCGCAGAAGTGGCCAGCGCAGAGCTAGCGCCGGGGTCCCTTCAAGTCACCGCTGGACGCTGGTGAGGGTGGTGAGGGTGGTGAGGGTGGTGAGGCTGGTGAGGGTGGCGAGGGTGGCGAGGGTGGTGATGCTGGTGAGGGTGGTGAGGGTGGTGCGCGTGGCGAGGGTGGTGATGCTGGTGAGGGTGGTGATGCTGGTGAGGGTGGTGAGCGTGGCGAGGGTGGTGATGCTGGTGAGGGTGGTGATGCTGGTGATGCTGGTGAGAGTGGTGATGCTGGTGAGGGTGGTGATGCTGGTGAGGGTGGCGAGGGTGGTGAGGGTGGTGAGCGTGGTGAGGGTGGTGAGCGTGGCGAGGGTGGTGATGCTGGTGAGGGTGGTGAGCGTGGCGAGGGTGGTGAGCGTGGCGAGGGTGGTGATGCTGGTGATGCTGGTGAGAGTGGTGATGCTGGTGAGGGTGGTGATGCTGGTGAGGGTGGCGAGGGTGGTGAGGGTGGTGAGCGTGGCGAGGGTGGTGATGCTGGTGATGCTGGTGAGGGTGGTGAGGGTGGTGAGGGTGGTGATGCTGGTGATGGTGGTGAGGGTGGTGATGCTGGTGAGGGTGGTGATGCTGGTGAGGTTGGTGATGCTGGTGATGCTGGTGAGGGTGGTGAGGGTGGTGATGCTGGTGATGCTGGTGAGGGTGGTGAGGGTGGTGATGCTGGTGAGGGTGGTGAGGGTGGTGATGCTGGTGAGGGTGGTGATGCTGGTGAGGGTGGTGATGCTGGTGAGGGTGGTGATGCTGGTGAGGGTGGTGATGCTGGTGAGGGTGGTGAGGGTGGTGAGGGTGGCGAGGGTGGTGAGGGTGGTGATGCTGGTGAGGGTGGTGAGGGTGGTGAGGGTGGTGATGCTGGTGAGGGTGGTGAGCGTGGCGAGGGTGGTGATGCTGGTGAGGGTGGTGATG
Source organism: Lethenteron reissneri (assembly GCF_015708825.2). NCBI lineage: Eukaryota > Metazoa > Chordata > Hyperoartia > Petromyzontiformes > Petromyzontidae > Lethenteron > Lethenteron reissneri. The sequence continues at coordinate 6,567,512 of NC_083840.1, forward strand.
CTGGTGAGAGTGGTGATGGTGGTGATGGTGGTGATGGTGGTGATGGTGGTGAGGGTGGTGATGCTGGTGATGCTGGTGATGGTGGTGATGGTGGTGATGCTGGTGAAGGTGGTGAGAGTGGTGATGGTGGTGAGGGTGGTGATGGTGGTGATGGTGGTGAGGGTGGTGATGGTGGTGAGAGTGGTGATGGTGGTGAGAGTGGTGATGGTGGTGAGAGTGGTGATGGTGGTGATGCTGGCGAGGGTGGTGAGGGTAGTGATGCTGGTGATGCTGGTGAGGGTGGTGAGGGTGGCGAGGGTGGTGAGGGTGGCGCTCGCTACCAAAGGGGATTACAACGTTGAGAGTTTGGCTTCTTGTGGGAGGAACCCAGAGGTACCTAGTCTGGCACGACACGGAATTGTAAACAAAACATGCCAATTTGGTCCTAGTCCAGCACACCGATGTGTTCGGGAGTAAACCCACGACGTCTACAATGTGAGTTCGACGTTTCGCCAGGAATTAAAGCTAGCGTCATCAGTCGACGGCCAGATTAGACTGTGTCGGGTGGTTGTGGTGAGAATTACATTGATAATTGGTTTTTTACCCTTCTATCTGGCAACAAAAAACTGACACCTTTTTACAAGGAGTCATGTTTGCATAGACCGCAATACCTGCAGTCATAACACAAACAAAAGAACAACTCTGATAATGTGCACTGGCAAATGAGGTTCCCATACAGAATTACATAGTTAACTTGTTTCCTGTTGACACCAGTTTTTACATAAGCGTATGCATAGTTAAACGATTAGTAGTGAATGGGTAACGGGCAAACCCTTCAATAGTAGCACAGTATTACTGATGCGTCAACTGATTTGTATTCAGAGTTTATACAACGTTGCTGGCACGGTGGACAGTGGGAATGTTTCTCCCGGTGAGCTCAGGGTAGGGGCCGCTTGGCCCCACGTGACCCCGGGGCCCAGGCCCCACGTGACCCGGGGCCCAGGCCCCACGCCAACTTCACGGCCCGGCAAATTCCCATGCAGTCTGCCGCTCAAGGATGCGCCAGGCTGAACCCCCTAGCCTTGGCATTCAACATCTTTGTTTGTCCACCAGGTAAGGCCCCACTGAGCCGTGCAGCTCCTTTTCAGAAGTGGCCTGGCTCCCACAAACGATAGCTCAAGGAAAGCGGCCTATCACGCAAACTCCAAATATACAGCAGCAGGCGTCCGGGTCGGGATAGAACCCACGACCTCCCGCATAGCAGGCGAGGGAGACGACGTCTGCGCCACCCGGCACGCGGTTTGTAAACGTTAGCGCCGGGGAATACAAATGCGGCTGTGAGTGGTGGAGGCCTCAGCCGCCCGGCTTGCGGCGGGGCTGGGGGACACCGTGCACCGCCCGGGCTCCAACCCGGGCGGCGGCGGTGCGTTCGTGGCTCGCTCACTGCGGACGACGGCGAGCGGCGCAGACTTTGTGGATGAAGAGCAGGGGCAGGGAGAGGCCCCCCCCCACCGGCACCCCATCGGCTGGCACCCCTCCTCTCGACGTGTGCCGGGCGGCGGGGTGGGGGGCACCGGGGGCAACTCGGGGCAGGGGCGGACCCGCGGGTGACATTTGGGCGATGTATTTCTGGGCTGTGAGTGGCCCAGTTTAATTAGCGGAGTGTCGCAATGCCGCTGCCATGGTATCGCGTGTCCCAGCAAGACGGCGTGTGGGCTCAAGGTCATTTGAATGAACGTCCCCTGTGGGCTTGCGTCTGCGTGTGAGCCCGTGAGCGGGCACAGGGCTCACACGTAGCGGTCAGCGCGCCGCGCTACGAACCCGGCGACCCGAGTTCGATTTCCGCTCACGGCCAACGCCGGCGATAGCGATTATCTGAACCGGTGCTGGGTTTCTCCTAGGTCGACTCGGCCTTAAATGAGTATCTGGTGTGGCGTGTAAAGATTAGCACTCTGATATGGGACCTTTCTTGGCAGTATTAAAATATAACAATCGGTTTTACCCTTTCTGGCAACAAAACAGTTGTGTCAAGATGTTTAAACACCAAACAGAATGCTTAGTTAAGGAATCCTGTTACTGCATTCACCACACACAGTACTCGTGGTGGTGAACTTGCAAACAAAAACAACAACACGCTCTTACAATAGATGGGCATTGTCTTTGAAACTGGTCCACACCAGAGACAGCTTTCTGTTGAGCCTCGTCTCAAAGTGTAAGACCTGTTTGGTGTTTTAACATCTTGACACAACTGTTTTATTGCCAGAAATGGTAAAACTTATTGTTATATTTAAATACTGGCAAGTGGAAAGAAAGGTCCCATATTGCAGCTGCTCACTGCGGGCTATACACGTCCTGATCGTGCATTGCCTTTGTGCTGATCGCCTCGTGGCGTTCTCTGGACACAAAGGTGGCCGGGTGAAGTGTTGGCCACCCATCCCCCTCCACCTGTACCATCGGTGCTCACTAACAGCACTTGCCCCAACAGTCTGTTCAGGCTATAATGGGGATTTGGGTGAGTGTGTGTGGGAGTGCGTGAGTGAGTGAACGAGTGTGGAATTTGTAAGTTCTCTCTCTCTCCCCCTGTTCTGCATGGGTTTTCTCCCCCATCTCAGGTTTCCTCCCCCATGTAAACATTCATTACGTGGGCTAATAACACCTTAATATGGAGAGGACTGCAGAACTTGGTCAATTGGTGGTATTGTCGGATCCTCAGTAGTTCCTCGGGGCTCCTCTGAGTGGGTACTCGCTATTTTTTAGAAGCAACTTGGATATCGCAAATGGCAGCTGAATGAAGTTGCTCATCACGTGGAAATATAGAGCAGCAGCAGCCAAATCCTGTACGTGCGTGATGTTGATTCTAAACGTGGACGGAAAATCCGGAGGACCCAGAGGAAAATCCACGAGACCACGGAGAGAGAGAGAGACACGCAGACTCCAAATACACAGCAGGCGTCGGGGTCGGGATCGAACCAACGACCTCCTGTACACCAGTCGAGGTAGTTGAGTCATTGCCGGTATTGTTGTGGGTGTGTGCGCGTGCGTGTGTGTGTGCGTGCGTGGGTGTGTGTGTAGGTATGGGCGCATGCAGGAGCTCCTGGGGGAGATGGATCAGCACGAGGGCGGTTTGGACGCGTTCACGCGCGGCTACGCCACGATGGGCATCACGAAGGGCCCTGACGGGACGCTGTGCTGCCGGGAGTGGGCCCCTGGGGCCCAGGCCCTGCACCTCACGGGGGACTTCAGTGGGTACCCCCACCACTGCACCACCACCACACCGCACCACCACCACACCGCACCACCACAACACTGCACCACCACAACACCGCACCACCACCGCACCGCACCACCACCGCACCACCACCACACCGCACCACCACCACACCGCACCGTACCACCACCGCACCGCACCACCACACCGCACCACCACCACACCGCACCACCACCACACCTCACCACCACCACACCTCACCACCACCACACCTCACCACCACCACACCGCACCACCACCACACCTCACCACCACCACACCGCACCACCACCACACCGCACCACCACCGCACCGCACCACCACCGCACCGCACCACCACACCGCACCACCACCACACCGCACCACCACAACACCGCACCACACCGCACCACCACCGCACCGCACCACCACCACACCACACCACCACCGCACCGCACCACCACCACACCGCACCACCACAACACCGCACCACCACCACACCGCACCACCACAACACCGCACCACCACCGCACCGCACCACCACCGCACCACCACCGCACCGCACCACCACCACACCGCACCACCACCGCACCGCACCACCATCACACCGCACCACCACTGCACCGCACCACCACCGCACCACCACCGCACCACCACCGCACCGCACCACCACCACACCGCACCACCACAACACCGCACCACCACCACACCGCACCACCACCACACCGCACCACCACCGCACCACCACCGCACCACCACCGCACCACCACCGCACCACCGCACCACCACCGCACCACCACTACACCGCACCACCACCGCACCACCACCGCACCACCACCGCACCACCACCGCACCGCACCACCACCACACCGCACCACCACAACACCGCACCACCACCACACCGCACCACCACCGCACCACCACCGTACCGCACCACCACCGCACCGCACCACCACCGCACCGCACCACCACCGCACCGCACCACCACCGCACCGCACCACCGCACCGCACCACCACCGCACCACCACAACACCGCACCACACCGCACCACCACCGCACCGCACCACCACCACACCGCACCACCACCACACCGCACCACACCGCACCACCACCACACCGCACCACCACCACACCGCACCACCACCACACCGCACCACCACCACACCGCACCACCACCACACCGCACCACCACCACACCGCACCACCACCACACCGCACCACCACCACACCGCACCGCACCACACCGCACCACACCGCACCACACCGCACCACCACCGCACCGCACCACCACCGCACCGCACCACCACCGCACCGCACCACCACCACACCGCACCACCACCACCACAGCAGCAGCAGCAGCGACGGCCATGTGTCACTAAGTGGCGGTGATGTCACCGCGGCGCCTGTGCCAGGCTGGGTGCACTTTGAGGCCACCGCGTGAAGTGCGTGGGGATCTTGCTGACGGCATGGGCAACGGGAAAGAGGGCCGCACGTGTGTGTGTGTGTGTACGCGCGAGTGTGTGTGTGTGTATGCACGTGTGTGTATGTGTGTGTATGCACGTGTGTGTATGTGTGCGTACGTGCGGGGGGGAGCGGTAGTATGGCTGTCAGCGCGCTGCGCTACGAACCCGACGACCCGAGTTCGATTTTCCGCTCACGGCCAACAACACAAGTGACGATTATCTGAACCGGTTCTGGGCCTCCCCTAGGTCGACTCGGCCTCAAATGAGTACCTGGTGCGGTGTGTAAACATCGCCACAATGGAGGCAAAGACGGCCGTGCTCACACACCCCCTCGTGTGCCGTACCGGCCTTCGTAGGTGCTCGCTAACGGCACTTGCCGCGACAGTGTTCAGGCTTACTCGGGGGACCTTTGTCTTTGTCTCAGACGGATGGGACCACTTCTCGCACGCCTTCTCGCGCCTCGAGTTCGGCAAGTGGGAGCTCCTTCTGCCCCGCAGGCCTGACGGCTCCCCCGCCATCTCGCACGGCTCCAAGCTCAAGGTGAGCCCGCGTCTAGGTGCGCTCGGCCTCAAACGGATGGGCGCGGCGCATCACGGCGGTTACATCGTCATCGGCGTCGTCACCATCGCTGTGTTTGGCACGGTCGTGATGATGGTGACGATGGTGATTGTGGCTGTAGTGTGGATGGCGGTGATGGCGGTAGTGGTGATGCTGTTTTTGTTGATGTTCACATTGACGTTATTCGTGGTTTTGTTGATGTTGTTGTTGTTGTTGATTTGAGGTGGTGGTGGTGACGACCGATGGCCGCACGCTGTTCCGCATCTCTCCGTGGGCACACTACGTCACCAAGGAGGGTGCAGCCGTCACCTACGAGTGGGTGCACTGGGACCCGCCGAACCCCTACCAGGTGTCCAACCCGAACCCCGCCTAGAACACTGCCGCAGCCGCAGCACCAGCTGTCGCACCACCAGGTCTACCGCACCCCTAGCTGCTGCCTCTAACGTGGGGCTCTGCCCGTGCCCCCCCCCCCCCCCCCCCCCCCCCCCCGTGGCGCAGCGCGTGCACCCTGTGCCCCCGTGCCCACGCAGTCTGCGCATCTACGAGGCCCACGTGGGCATCTCCTCGCACGAGGGCCGCGTCGCCACCTACGAGCACTTCACGCGCCACATGCTGCCCCGCATCAAGAGGCTCGGTGAGTCGCTCGCTCACTTCACGCGCCACATGCTGCCCCGCATCAAGAGGCTCGGCGAGTCTCTGGGCTCTCCACCTGTACCCATGTATTCCGCCTCCTCCTCGTGCCTCTATCGAGACGTCCTCTCTCTCTGTCTCTGTCTGTCTCTACGCGAGCGATGAGCGGGCACCGTGCGGTGTCGTCGTTACCGTTACCGAGTAAACTTCATCATCGCGGAGACAAAGGCGGCCGGGTGCGGTGCTGGACGCCCCCCCCCTCCCCCCCCCTCCCCCCCCCCGCGTCTCCCCCTCGGGTGACGTGCTGGCCTCGCTCGCAGTACTTGCCCTGCCCGCCGGTCGGGGCTATGTGGGGGACCTTTGTCTGCCTCTGCGCTTTAGGGTACAACTGCATCCAGCTGATGGCGGTCATGGAGCACGCGTACTACGCCAGCTTCGGATACCAAGTCACCAGCTTTTTCGCTGCCTCCAGGTCCGTGACGTCACCGCCAACACCGTCATCATCGCCAACACCGTTGTCATCGCCAACACAGTCGTCATCGCCAACATCGCCAACATCGCCAACATCGTCATCACCAACACCGTCGTCATCGCCAACACCGTCATCATTGCCAACACAGTCATCATCGCCAACACCGTTGTCATCGCCAACACAGTCGTCATCGCCAACATCGCCAACATCGCCAACATCGTCATCACCAACACCGTCGTCATCGCCAACACCGTCATCATCGCCAACATCGCCAACATCGTCATCACCAACACCGTTGTCATCGCCAACATCGTCAACATCGTCATCACCAACACCGTCGTCATCGCCAACACCGTTGTCATCGCCAACATCGCCAACATCGTCATCACCAACACCATTGTCATCGCCAACACCGTCGTCATCGCCAACATCGTCATCACCAACACCGTTGTCATCGCCAACACCGTCGTCATCGCCAACATCGCCAACATCGTCATCACCAACACCGTCGTCATCGCCAACACCGTTGTCATCGCCAACATCGCCAACACCGTCGTCACCAACACCGTCGTCATCATCGCCGACATCATCATCATCATCATCGCCGACGTCGACATCGTCGTCACCATCAACACCAACATCGCCATCGTCACTGGCATCACCGACTCTGACGTGACTGTTGGCTCCTTCGGCGCTATCGGCGCACGCGCCGTCACCGCGAGCGCCGCCGGTTTCTCCCCCTCGCTCCCTCATGCCCCCCCCCCGTGCAGTCGCTACGGCACCCCGGACGAGCTGAAGGCGCTGCTGGACACGGCCCACGCGCTGGGGCTGCGCGTGCTGCTGGACGTGGTGCACAGCCACGCGTCGCGCAACACCGAGGACGGCCTCAACGAGTACGACGGCACCGACGGCGCCTTCTTCCACGCGGGGCCACGCGGGGCCCACCCGCTGTGGGACAGCCGCCTCTTCAACTACCGCAGGTGGGCACCGCCACCACCAACGCCAACGCCGGGATGCTGGTGGACACCCTGCGGTGGTGGTGGAGAAACGGTGGTGGTGGTGGTGGGAGACCACAATAACACTGACACACTAATACTACCACAATAACACTGTGTGTGTGTGTGTTCTCTGTGTGTGTGTGTTCTCTCTGTGTGTGCTCTGCGTGTGCTCTGTGTGTGCTCTGCGTTGTGTGTGTGCTCTGTGCGTGTTCTGTGTGTGCTCTGCGTGTTCTCTGTGTGTGTGTGTGTGTTCTCTCTGTGTGTGCTCTGCGTGTGCTCTGTGTGTGCTCTGCGTTGTGTGTGTGCTCTGCGTGTTCTGTGTGTGCTCTGCGTGTTCTCTGTGTGTGTGTGTGTTCTCTCTGTGTGTGCTCTGTGTGTGCTCTGCGTTGTGTGTGTGCTCTGTGTGTGTTCTGTGTGTGCTCTGCGTGTTCTCTGTGTGTGTGTGTGGGCTCTGTGAAGCTGGGAGGTTCTGCGTTTTCTGCTCTCAAATCTGCGCTGGTGGATGGAGGAGTACGGATTCGATGGCTTCCGCTTTGACGGCATCACGTCGATGATTTACCACCACCACGGTGTAGGTGAGACACGCGGGGGACACGCGGAGGCGCGTAGAGACACACACAGAGACGTAGCGACACGCGGGGACACGCGGAAACCCACACGGAAACCCACACGGAGACCCACACGGAGACCCACACGGAGACCCACACGGAGACCCACACGGAGACCCACACGGAGACCCACACGGAGACCCACACGGAGACCCACACGGAGACCCACACGGAGACCCACACGGAGACCCACACGGAGACCCACACGGAGACCCACACGGAGACCCACACGGAGACCCACACGGAGACCCACACGGAGACCCACACGGAGACCCACACGGAGACCCACACGGAGACCCACACGGAGACCCACACGGAGACCCACACGACCACACGAGACCCACACGGAGACCCACACGGAGACCCACACGGAGACCCACACGGAGACCCACACGGAGACCCACACGAGACCCACACGGAGACCACACGGAGACCCACACGGAGACCCACACGGAGACCACACGGAGACCCACACGGAGACCCACACGGAGACCCACACGGAGACCCACACGGAGACCACACGGGAGACCCACACGGAGACCCACACGGAGACCCACACGGAGACCCACACGGAGACCCCACACGGAGACCCACACTGAGACCCACACGAGACCCACACGGAGACCACACGGAGACCCACACGGAGACCCACTCGGAGACCCACACGGAGACCCACACGGAGATCCCACATCGGAGACCCACACGGAGACCCCCACCGGAGACCCACACGGAGACCCACACCGGAGACCCAACACGGAGACCACCACGGAGACCCACACGGAGACCCCACGGAGACCCCACACGGAGCCCACACGGAGACCCACACGGCGACCCACACGGAGACCCACACGGAGACCCCACCCGGAGACCCACACACGGAGACCCCCACGGAGACACACACGGAGACCCACACGGAGACCCACACGGAGACCCACACGGGAGACCCACACGAGACCCCACGAGACCCACACGGAGACCACACGGAGACCCACACGGAACCACCGGAGACCCACACGGAGACCCACACGGAGAACCCGACCCACACGGAGACCCACACGGAGACCCACACGGAGACCCACACGGAGACCCACACGGAGACCCACACGGAGACCCACACGGAGACCCACACGGAGACCCACACGGAGACCCACACGGAGACCCACACGGAGACCCACACGGAGACCCACACGGAGACCCACACGGAGACCCACACGGAGACCCACACGGAGACCCACACGGAGACCCACACGGAGACCCACACGGAGACCCACACGGAGACCCACACGGAGACCCACACGGAGACCCACACGGAGACCCACACGGAGACCCACACGGAGACCCACACGGAGACCCACACGGAGACCCACACGGAGACCCACACGGAGACCCACACGGAGACCCACACGGAGACCCACACGGAGACCCACACGGAGACCCACACGGAGACCCACACGGAGACCCACACGGAGACCCACACGGAGACCCACACGGAGACCCACACGGAGACCCACACGGAGACCCACACGGAGACCCACACGGAGACCCACACGGAGACCCACACGGAGACCCACACGGAGACCCACACGGAGACCCACACGGAGACCCACACGGAGACCCACACGGAGACCCACACGGAGACCCACACGGAGACCCACACGGAGGACCCACACGGAGACCCACACGGAGACCCACACGGAGACCCACACGGAGACCCACACGGAGACCCACACGGAGACCCACACGGAGACCCACACGGAGACCCACACGGAGACCCACACGGAGACCCACACGGAGACCCACACGGAGACCCACACGGAGACCCACACGGAGACCCACACGGAGACCCACACGGAGACCCACACGGAGACCCACACGGAGACCCACACGGAGACCCACACGGAGACCCACACGGAGACCCACACGGAGACCCACACGGAGACCCACACGGAGACCCACACGGAGACCCACACGGAGACCCACACGGAGACCCACACACACGGAGACCCACACGGAGACCCACACGGAGACCCACACGGAGACCCACACGGAGACCCACACGGAGACCCACACGGAGACCCACACGGAGACCCACACGGAGACCCACACGGAGACCCACACGGAGACCCACACGGAGACCCACACGGAGACCCACACGGAGACCCACACGGAGACCCACACGGAGACCCACACGGAGACCCACACGGAGACCCACACGGAGACCCACACGGAGACCCACACGGAGACCCACACGGAGACACAGACATTCGGGGACACAGACACACAGGCAGACGATGTTGATGGTGTGTGTGTCTCGGAGTGGGCTTCATTAGCGATGTTGGTGGCGTTGACGATGTCGACGATGTTGACGATGTGCAGGAGAGGGGTTCTCTGGGAACTACGAGGAGTACTTTGGGCTGCAGGTGGACGAGGACTCCCTCGTCTACCTCATGCTGGCCAATCACATGCTGCACTCCTTCTACCCACAATGCACCACGGTCGCAGAGGTACCGCCCCCCGTGCCCCCACCACGCGGCTTGAGTCGTTGGCAGTGTTGACGATGCAGTTGGCAGTGTTGACGATGCAGTTGGCAGTGTTGACGATGCAGTTGGCAGTGTTGACGATGCAGTTGGCAGTGTTGTGTGTTTTATTTGTCTTGCGCTGGTTGGCCACAGCCTGTGGGAGGGCTCTGTCGGTCGATTCCGCTAACTCATTCTCTTGCTCGGTTCAACTAGAGCAGTCGTATTTTTAGTCCGACACTCGTCGCGAATGATTAGCTGAGAGTTTTGAATTCCTAAATAGTTTAGCGTCAAACTATAACCTCCATATCCTTAAGAGAGGGTGCTTGCCTATGAACGTCTGGCAGCTCACCAGCATTGACTCGAGCAAGGCTGCCTCTGCTGCTAACGAGACACCGACTGTCGAATCGGTGCAGTGGGAATTGTGCACTCTCATCAGGATGTGTGTGTGGGGCTGATGGGCTGAGTAAGGAGTCATTGTAGGTTGTGTCTGCAGAGAGGGACGCGTGAAGGAGGAGGAGGATCGTTGATATCGTTGGCGTTGGGGACTCACAAATCCCTCCAACCCCACCCCAGTTGGATTCCCGCTCACGGCCAACACCAACACCGGTGACGATTATCTGAAACGGTCCTGGGCCTTCCCCAGGGTGGACTCGGCCTAAAATGAGTGCGTGGTGCAACGTGTAAAATCTATGGCCACTGGGGAGACAAAGGCGGCCGGCCGTGGTGTTGGCCACCCATCGTCCCACGTGCGCCGCGCCGGTCTTGATGGGCGCTGCTACTCTCCCACGGCACTTGCCCCGTCGCTCTGTGAAAGGCTACACGGGGGACCTTTGTCCGCGTGGCAGGAGGTGTCGGGGATGCCGGCGCTGTGCCGCCCGGTGGAGGAGGGGGGCGCCGGCTTCGACTACCGCCTGGCGATGGCCATCCCCGACAAGTGGATCCAGGTACCACGGTGCACCGCCGCCGGCGTCGGCCATGCTCTATCCACTGCTGGATGAAGGCCTCCCGAAGCCGTCGCAGTCTTCATCTCCCCCCCCCCCTCCCCCCCGTGTCTCTGAGCGTCCCCGTAGATAATCAAGGAGCGCAAGGATGAGGACTGGAACATCGGGGACATCGTCCACACGCTCATCAACCGGCGTCACGGGGAGAAGTGCATCGCCTACGCAGAGAGCCACGACCAGGTGACGAGGCCGAGGCTGAGACCTCCCGTGGTGTCGCCTCTCACGGGCTGCGGGGGTCGCTAGGCCGCTCATTCACGCTCCCCTCCCCCCATCCCCTGCCCCCCTCCGCCGTGGCCCCAGGCGCTGGTGGGGGACAAGACGCTGGCGTTCTGGTTGATGGACAAGGCGATGTACTTCGACATGTCCGTCGAGTGTCCGCCCAGCGTCATCGTGGACCGGGGCATCCAGCTGCACAAGCTGATCCGCCTGCTGACGCACGCGCTGGGCGGCGAGGCCTACCTCAACTTCATCGGTAGCGGCGCGACCCCCAGCGTGCGTGTGCGCGTGCGTGCGTACGTGTGTGCGCGCGTGCGCGCGCGTGCGTGTGCGTGCGCGCGTGTGCGTGCATGTGCGTGCGTACGTGTGTGTGTGTACGTGTGTGCGCGTGTGCGTGCGTGTGTGCGTATGTGTGTGGGGAGCGGTAGTGTAGCGGTTCGCGCCGTGCTGTGCTACGAACCCGGCAACCCGGGTTAGATTCCCGCTCGTGGCCAACGCCGGTGGCGATTTATCTGAACCGGTCCTAGGTCTCCCCTAGGTCGACTCGACCTCAAATGAGTACCTGGTGCGGTGTTAGCGGTGTGTAGTAAACATCGCCATTGGGGAGACAAAGGCAGCCGAGCGTGGTACTGGCCACCCACCCCCTCGTGCGCCGTGCTGGCCTTCATAGGTGCTACTCTCTTGCAGCACTTGCCCCAACAGTATGTTAAGTCTGTACGGGGGATCTTTGTCTTTGCGTGTGTGGAGCGGCGGGCGCAGTGGTTAGCGCCGTGTCGGCCACCGAGCCAGGGCCTAGGCCCAGGCCTCGGCAAGGTAAAAGGTAAAAACAAGGAGCCTACCTTTACCCTACCTTTTACCCTTGCCCCATACAAATTCTCCGATTACAGGCTAATCACTGGGGTACTACTACACATGAACAAGGTTTATAACAGGTAAATGCTAGGTAGAGCGCTTTACTCATGTAGAATACTCTCGATGATTCCAATTTTAAATGTTGGCCACGGACTGCGCCACGGAGCTATTAGCGGTAAACAAGGTACCGTATTTACCGGGTAAGACTTCGCGCTACTTTTACCCGACCCTTGACCTTACCCCTCGGCATGTCGACACCTTGACCCGACCCTTGACCTTTTACCTTTACCCTTTTACCCGGTAAAAATGGTAAATTACCTTGCCTTGCCGAGGCCTACCAGGGCCACACAGTTGACGGGCGGTCGTGTGAGGGACACTTGGAGAGCCTAGGCCCTAGGGTGAGGGTTCAAGCCCCGGGGTCTGGGCGTCTCCCTCGGCAGGTTTACAACGGCCGTTTCGTTGTCGAGGTGTTCGTAATGGCCCGTGTGACGCAGCCTCGTCTGGAACCTCACCACCACCGCCCCCAACCTCCCGACCCCCGTCGCAGGCAACGAGTTCGGGCACCCCGAGTGGCTGGACTTTCCCCGGGTGGGGAACGGCGAGAGTTTCCACTACGCGCGGCGGCAGTTCCACCTGGCGGACGACCCGACGCTGCGCTACCAGCACCTGCAGGCGTTCGACGCCAGCATGAACCACGCGGAGGAGAAGTTCGGCTGGCTCGCGGCGCAGCAGGTCGGACGGCGCGGCGTGCTCGCTCGCCGCGGTTGGGTGGTCGCGCGGTCGGAATGCGGCGGGCCGCCCCGGTTAATACCGTGCGCCGTCTGCACCGCTCGCGGTGGACGCTCCGGGAGCCCCGTGACGTCGTTGGCTAGGAGGGGTCGGCCGTCGTGTGCCGGCGTCGCGCAACACATTTGACAAATTCGAAAATTGCCATCGCACCCCTCCCCCCGCCCCCCCTCCCGTCCCTCCCCCTCCTGCCCCCCCTCCCGCCCCCCTGCCCCATGCTGGGGAACCATCGCCCCGTGCTATGGGAACGTCGCCGACGTCAAACGTACTGAATAACAACGGCTATAATAATAATAAGAGTGATGATAGCCGTGGTTGTTGTTGTGTGCGCGTGTGCAGGCGTTTGTGAGCTGCAAGCACCAGGGCGACATGGTGGTGTCGTTTGAGAGGGCCAACCTGCAGTTCGTGTTCAACCTGCACCCCGCCAACAGCTACACCGACTACCGCATCGGCGTGCGCACGGCCGGGAGGCATCCTCACTCGCTGGCCGCACGCACACGCGTTGCAGCGTGTGTGTCGTGATGTGTGTCGTAGTGTGTCGTGATGTGTGTGTGTGTGTCGTAGTGTGTTTGTGTGTGTGTGTGTATACCAGTAGGGGGAGGCACAGCGCCAGTCGTATCAGTCAGCCAACCCACGGCACCTGCCAGGTCTGCCCCGTGACCTCCTGTCGGCATTGAGCCTTCCACACTTCACGTGACGGCCTCAAAGCGCGCCTGGCCTGGCACGGGCGCCGTGCTGACGTCACCACCACTTAGTGGCGAATGGCGGCTGTTGTTGTTGTTGGTGTCTGCGTGCGTGCGTGGGTGTCTTTGGTAGTGTATCTGGGGGGAGCGGAAGTGCAGCAGTTGGCGCGCTGCTCGCGGCCAATACAATTGACAATTATCTGAACTTGGGCCTCCCCTATGTCGACTTAGCCTTAATTGAGTACCTGGCGCGCAGTGTGTATTAAACATCAGCCGTGGGGAGACAAAAGGCAGCCCCAGCCGCTTCCGCGAGTCTCTTGCACCTCCGCCCCCCCCCCCCCCCCCCCCCGCGCGTCTCCATGTAGCCTTGAGTCCTTGACGGCGAGTCCGCAGGTACCACATCGTGCTGGACACGGACCTGCGGGAGCACGGCGGGCACCAGCGGCTGCAGCACGACGTCGAGTTCTTCTCCAGCCCCGTGCCCATTGGGGGCCTCCAGCACTCCATCCTGGTGAGTTGGGGGGAGTTGGGGCAGGGGGGGGGAGTTGGGGCAGGGGGGGGGTGTCCTTGGAGGGGTGGTTCATGATGGCCATGTCGGGGGACGTGACGGCCTGGGCACATTCCCCAATGCTGTTGGTTGAAGGCTCAGAGAGGCAGCCTAGGGCACTTGGGGTTTAAAGTTACAGTGTACTAATGTGTCTGCGTGTGTCCGTGTGTCTGCGTGTGTCCGTGTGTCTGTGCATGTGTCCGTGTGTCTGTGCATGTGTCCGTGTGCACACGTGTGTGTCCGTACATTTGTGTGTGGGTTTTTGTCTATGGGTGGGTTGGTGTCTGTGTGTCGCTCTGTATGTGTGTCCATGTACGTGTATTTATGCACGTGTGTGTGCATTCATGCACATGTGTATATGTATTTTACACACGTGTGTGCACGTCCGTCCCATGTGTTTGTGCACGCACGCACCAGCTGTACATCCCCTCGCGCGTCGCGGTGGTCCTGGCCAACAGGGAGCTGGACAACTAAGACCATTCACGACTCTGCATCGTGAACCAATCGCGTCGGCGTGACCACCGATCACAGTCAACTCGTTCCTGCAACCTATCGCCAGCCACGCGCGCCTGATCGGGGTGCCGCCCTCTCTACCTCTCACTCACTCACGCTGTGTCACGCTGTGTCACGCTGTGTCACACTTGCACACTGCCACGTGCTTGTCACGCTCTGTCACGTGCTGTCACACACTGTCACGCGCGACGGCTCGGCATCTCACCTCCTCCACTCTGTGCCTATTCCTCTATGCTCACTCACCCACTCGCTCACCCACTCGCTCACCCACTCGCTCACCCACTCGCTCACCCACTCGCTCACCCACTCGCTCACCCACTCGCTCACCCATTCACCTGCTTGCTCACCCATTCACTTATCCCCTACCCACTTCTCTACTCACCCACTCACCCACTCACCTACTCATCCCCCCCCCCCCATCCTCTACTCTGGCCCTCGCTCTCCGCCTGCGCTCCCCCTCTCTGTGGGTACCGTCTGTGCCCCAGGGGACGTCGTCCGGCCATTCTCTCCCAACTCGTCGCGGCACTTTATGTTTGACAGCAGCCGATGAGCGGCCGTGGTGCGGCGTGACCCCAAACAGTTCCAAACTCTAACTCGGAGCGGCGCCCTGACCCCGCGTCTCCAAAGTCCGCTTAAAAGTAAAAAACGAAATGGGATGCCTTTATTCTAGTTTGTTTTTTTAATTAACCGCGTTTTTTGCCGAGAAAGTTCGAGGTCTGTCGAAGTTTTGATAACCGCCGGTCGCCGCTCCTGCCGGGGGGGACGCGCGACCCGGCGACGTCTCGCAATCGCCGCGCCACCGAGTCGCGTGGCCCCCGCTCGTCGTCGAAGCGTTCTGACGGGTGCGCTCGGCACGAAGCTCACGTCGAAGCGTTCTGACGGGTCAACGTTGGGTTGGCGCTCGGCACGAAGCTCGAAGCGTCGGAGCGTTGAGCCGCAAGTTGCCCTCCGT
Organism: Lethenteron reissneri; assembly: GCF_015708825.2. Classification (NCBI taxonomy): domain Eukaryota; kingdom Metazoa; phylum Chordata; class Hyperoartia; order Petromyzontiformes; family Petromyzontidae; genus Lethenteron; species Lethenteron reissneri. Next base: position 6,583,515 of record NC_083840.1, read on the forward strand.
TCCGACTCCTGAGTGGAGATGCACGGTTATAGTGAAGAGTGGAAATACCTCTAAACAAACGAAAGAATTGTGATTTTGTTTCTTGTTGGCTCTATGATTATCTATCTTGCAAATGGAAGTAATTGGTACAGAATCTGTTCAGTTTAGGATAACGCTTAAAACAACACGCTTAGAGATGCTTGCGCACACTCGCAGGCACACACAAAAACGCTCGCATTCGCAGACGCTCACATTCATGGACACACACACGGACACACACACGGACACACACACGGAAACCCACACGGACACACACACGGACACACACACGGACACACACACGGACACACACACACACGGACACACACACGGACACCTCTCCTCTGCCGCCGGTTCCCGCGGAGTCAGAATGATCGTGGCCGGAGCGATGTCCGTCTGGCTCGGCGCTCGTTCCGCGCGATTCGTGGCGAGCGATTCGCGGTCCACTTTGTGGTCGTGCCGCTGCGGAACGATCGCCGAGAGCCCCCCGCCGCCACCACCCTGCGCGGCCACCGACTCCGCGGGCGTCTCGAGCGGCGAGTCGCCGCACCCTCCCCCCCCCCCCCCCGCGTGCCCCCCTCCATCGCGTCTGGCGAGGGCGCAGATTCGGTCGGCTCGTTTGGAGAGCTCACCACCCCCCCCCCCCCCCAAAAAGTATTTTGAACAAATGGCTGTGACCCATCACTCGGTGCATTGCAAGGCTGTCGTTTGTGGTAGTTGAAGTCGCACATGTCATGGCGAGTTCAATGTCTTTATATGTTCTCGTGCATCGGGACGGCGTGCGCATCGAGCGCAGTACGGGCTGCGATGTGAAGCCTTCGCACGCGTGTCACGGCAGCGCCGCGGGGAGCGGAGGCAAGGAAGTCGTGACTGGGAACGGAGAAGGGAAGAGGGAAGAGAAAGAGTGGGAGATGGGGGGGGGACAAGGATGGAGAAGGAACGGAGAAACGGGAGCACGGGGGTCAGGGAGACGAGGAGGGAGAGTCTGTAGCAGCAGCAGCAGCAGGGAGAGGCCGTGGCAGCAGCAGCAGGGAGAGGCTGTGGCAGCAGCAGCAGGGAGAGGCTGTAGTAGCAGCAGCAGCAGGGAGAGGCTGTGGCAGCAGCAGCAGGGAGAGGCTGTAGTAGCAGCAGCAGCAGGGAGAGGCTGTAGCAGCAGCAGCAGGGAGAGGCTGTAGTAGCAGCAGCAGCAGCAGGGAGAGGCCGTGGCAGCAGCAGCAGGGAGAGGCTGTGGCAGCAGCAGCAGGGAGAGGCTGTAGCAGCAGCAGCAGGGAGAGGCTGTGTGGCAGCAGCAGCAGGGAGAGGCTGTAGAGCAGCAGCAGCAGCGGAGAGGCTGTAGCAGCAGCAGCAGGGAGAGGCTGTAGTAGCAGCAGCAGCAGCAGGGAGAGGCCGTGGCAGCAGGCAGCAGGGAGAGGCTGTGGCAGCAGCAGCAGGGAGAGGCTGTAGCAGCAGCAGCAGGGAGAGGCTGTGTGGCAGCAGCAGCAGGGAGAGGCTGTAGCAGCAGCAGCGCAGGAAGCAGCAGCAGGGAGAGGCTGTAGTAGCAGCAGCAGCAGCAGGGAGAGGCTGTGGCAGCAGCAGCAGGGAGAGGCTGTAGTAGCAGCAGCAGCAGCAGCAGGGAGAGGACTGTAGTAGCAGCAGCAGCAGCAGGGAGAGGCTGTGGCAGCAGCAGCAGGGAGAGGCTGTGGCAGCAGCAGCAGCAGCAGGGAGAGGCTGTAGTAGCAGCAGCAGCAGCAGGGAGAGGCTGTGGCAGCAGCAGCAGGGAGAGGCTGTGGCAGCAGCAGCAGGGAGAGGCCGTGGCAGCAGCAGCAGGGAGCGGCGTCTGTTTTCACAGTGGGCGGGGAGAGGGAAGGAGCTCGGTGGGCGTGGCCTCACGGAAGCCACGTGATTGAAGGGAGGCTGCAGCTGGTTTAGAGATGGTCCAGTGATTAGAGGACTCGCTGCAGTTGATTAATGTATATTCTTGGTTCTTTCGGTAAAGTCACGTAGAAGGGAAATAATAAAATAATAAAAATATAAAACAAAAAAATTCTCACGACGTTTCGACTGCAACACAAGCAATCATCATCAGGTGTGAAATCCACACTACCGAAAGAACCAAGAATATGAATCCCTGTAGTCGCGAAAGCTTTAAATGAAAATTGATGAATGTAGTGAATATCGTATTCGTATTGGAAGTAGGCGAGCAATGGCACAAAACCCGATGCAATAAAAACCGCGAAGTCGAATTGTGACTCTTGGGGCGTCGCGTTGTGGACGTGAATGTCGTGATCACGGTACCCATCGCTCGGTCGTGGCTCATGCCGCCACGCGTGTGCTTGTGTGTCATTTGTCACAATTCTACGTGTATCTATCTACGTAGACGAGGCATTAATCGGCACTCCCCATGCTGTTAGCGGGTAGCTTCCCCTTCGCGGCAACAGGGGACGGAAGTGCGATTACGCGAAAGTAAAGGACCGTGGCCCAAGGAGCCAACGGCAGTCCCTGGGAGAGGGATCCTGGGGACACGATCCCCAAACCCCGGGAGGGGGACTGGGGGATGACGTCACCTTCCAGAAGGCTCTGGAAGGGGGGCGTAGCTAGGGCGGAGCAAGCCACGGACCTGTATAGAAGCCGGTCCTCTGAAGGGTCCGGCTCGCTCATCTCCAAGCCGTGGACTGAAGACCTGGGCGGAAGGTAGGACCCTGGACCCCAAGCTACAGGGTCCTATCTTCTGAGGGCCGGAGCTGAGTGAGGCCGGCGGTCGGGTCGGCGTGGCCCCCCCTCGGGCCCCTCGCCGGACGGCTCCGAGCCGGCGTGGGCCCAGTGTTGGGCGGCGGTGTAGGCCGGAGGCCGCCTCGGGCATCGCGTGGAAGGGGCCGCTACCCCTTCGTGTTCGGGACCCTGTGACAGAGTAGTGAAATAAACATCGTGTGGCCCCACAGAAGGTCTCCTCTGGTTATTGACCCACTACATATACACGTGTGTAAATATCCAACTCATTTATCCACTCATTAACTCACCCACTCATTTACCTATCCACTCACCTATTCACCTGCCTACTCACCCACCTACACACTCACCGACTCGCCAACACTACACACTAACTCGCCTACACACCGACTCGCCTACACGCTCACCCACTCACCTACACGCTCACCGACTCGCCAACACGCTCACCCACTCACCTATTCACTCGCCTACCCACTCGCGTAATTCACCTCCCCACTCGTCTCCTCACCCAGGATCCCCTCCTCTGCATCCCGGCCTCTAACAGAGGCACCTGCTCGTGCTGCTCTCCCGGCCCTTCCGCCGGCAATCTCGGCCCACGTGGGGTGGCCGAGTCTCTCCAGACTCGCGGCGGCTTCAGTTTTAACAGCAAACAAATCGAGCGAAGAAGCCACGAGGAGGTGGTGGTGCGACCTCGAGGCACGAGCAAATTCTGTGCGCGACGCACCTCGGACGGCGTGGGGAGCGGTGGCGCGGTGGTGAACTGCGCCGACCAACTCCACCGGCGACAACATGAGCTCAAATTCCCAGCCCACGGCTCTCATCAGTGGCGACCGCTCTGTGTGATCCTCGGCGCGCTAATTCTGGGCCCTATTCCCACCACCACCGCTCCTCCGGCGAGGATCTCTCTGGTGACAGCAGCAGCAGCAGCAGCGGGGGTTGTTGTCCAGGAGCTCCGTACCAATGTGCAGGTCCTCCTGCCGCTGTCGCGACGGGAGAGAGGGCTTCAGGCTTCGGCAGGGAGAGAGAGAGAGACTCCGTGTTGTGTCGCTGTTCCTCTGCTGCAGCAGCGCAGGCCACAGCGGCTTCGCTGTGACCCACGGCGTGGCCACAATGGTCGCGCCGCTGTGACCCGTGTCGGTCATGTTCCCATTCATGAAGCTGTGGCACGGCGATGTTCTGATGCGGTTGGTTGTTACACCACTGGTGAGTGGGTGGGTGAGTGAGTGGGTGGGTGAGTGGGTGAGTTGCTGGTTACACTACGAGTGAGTGAGTGGGTGAGTGAGTGGGTGAGTGGGTGGGTGGGTGTGCACTTGTGGCTGCGTGTGCACGTGTGTACGTTTGTACGTAAGGATGCGTGTGTACGTGTGCACGTGTGTAGGTGTGCACGTGTGTACGTGCGGCTGCGTGAGCACGCGGTGACGCGATTGCTCCTGTGGGTGTTGAAGGGAAGTTGTCGCAAACCGCCTCCAGGAAACTCGTCCGGCTTTGTGAGTTTTCCCCGCACTCGAACTCGGACTCGATCTCGAACTCGGCCGGGCGAGTTGAGCGGCGCTCGCTCGCCATGGACTCCCGCTGGGCTCGCTCGCTCGCCATCGTCCTCGGTGAGTGGCCGCATCCCCAGAGCCGCTCGACTCCCGCGCGGAGCCACCGCGCCCCGCCCGCCCGCTCGGTGTGACCCACACGGAGACGCACATCGCGGCGTGCTGCTCGGTCCCAGGCGGTCGCTTTAGAGGACCCCCCACCCGGCTGCCCCAGACCGGCGCTGATCGTAGCCCGACCCGAGCGGGCGGCTGCCCCGCGCGACGCCGAGCCGCTCCGCGATGATGATGATGTGGATGTTGTTGATGTTGTTGATGTTGTTGTGGATGTTGTTAATGTTGTTGTGGATGTTGTTGATGATGTTGATGTTGTTGTCGGCTATGACCTGAGGCTGTCGAGGCAACGAGGGAAGAGCGCCCGAGTTGTCGCCTGCGGGGTCGTTCTTCATCCTGACGCTCGCGCTCCACGCGGTCGTTTGTTTTTTGAACGAAGCGATTTGTTTTTAATTCAGAGTGCACCTCTGAAGCATCGTGCAGTGCGTGTGAAAGTGAGTGTGTGTGTGTGTGAAAGTGAGTGTGCGTGTGTGAAAGTGAGTGTGTGTGTGTGAAAGTGAGTGTGTGTGTGTGAAAGTGAGTGTGCGTGTGTGAAAGTGAGTGTGTGCGTGTGAAAGTGAGTGTGTGTGTGTGAAAGTGAGTGTGTGTGTGTGTGAAAGTGTGTGTGTGTGAAAGTGAGTGTGTGTGAAAGTGAGTGTGAAAGTGAGTGTGCGTGTGAAAGTGAGTGTGAAAGTGAGTGTGTGTGTGTGTGAGTGTGTGTGAAAGTGAGTGTGCGTGTGTGTGTGTGAAAGTGAGTGTGCGTGTATGAAAGTGTGTGCGTGTGAAAGTGAGTGTGTGTGAAAGTGAGTGTGTGAAAGTGAGTGTGTGTGTGTGAAAGTGTGTGTGTGTGAAAGTGAGTGTGTGTGAAAGTGAGTGTGAAAGTGAGTGTGCGTGTGAAAGTGAGTGTGTGTGAGTGTGTGTGTGAGTGTGCGTGTGAAAGTGAGTGTGCGTGTGTGAAAGTGAGTGTGCGTGTGAAAGTGAGTGTGTGAGTGTGTGTGAAAGTGAGTGTGTGTGAAAGTGAGTGTGTAAGTGAGTGTGCGTGTGTGCTCGTACATTGCGCATGGAACTGGAGGGAAATTCCGACGCGACTCGGTGCGTGCGGTGAGCCCACATCACCGCTCCCTACCCGCGGGCGGAGGAAGCGTGCAGACGAGTCGATAGCTCGTCGAGTTTCCTGCTCAGATCCCCACTCGCAAAGCGCCGGCACGGCCGGAGTGGGGCCGACGTGAAGAAGTCGACCCAGGACCCGTGCCCATCACACACACAAAGAACCCCCCCCCCGTGTAGCCGTGAGCAGGCTGCTGTTGGGGCAAGCGCTCTTAGCGGGCAGCACCGGTCACGGCCGACCCGGCACCCGATGATGATGATGCGGCGGCGTGGCGAGCACAACGCTCAGTCCCCGAACCAGGTACTCAGTTGAGGCCGCGTCGACCTAGGGGAGGCCCAGGACCGGTTCAGATATTCTAACCACTGCACCACCGCTCGCACGCAGCCAGCCAATAAGACCGCACTCAAATCTTCTACACGCTGACACACACGCGCACACGCACACACACACGCACGTGTGTGTGGCGTTAGAGAGGTGCGAGTCTGTGTGCATGCGTGTGTGTGCGTGCATGTGTGTGCATGTGTGTATGTATGTGCGTGTGTGCGTGCGTGTGTGTGTGCATGCATGTGTGTGCATGTGTGTGTGTGGGCATGCGCGTGTCTGTGTGCATTCGTGTGTGCGTGTGTGTGTGTGCATGCGTGTGTGTGTTCGTGTGTGCATGCGTGTGTGCGTGTGCATGCGTGTGTGCATGCGTGTGTGTGCGCGCGTGTGTGTGTGCATGCGTGTGTGCGTGCGCGTGTGTGTGTGCATGCGTGTGTGCGCGTGCGTGTGTGTGTGGTGCACTTGGCCTGGCACAAGCATCGTGGTGACGTCACCGCCACTTAGTGGCGAATGGCGGTTGTTGTTGTATGTGCATGCGTGTGTGTGTGCATGTGCGTGTGTGGAGCCGTAGTGCGCAACCCGCTCACGGCCACCACCACAGTGACAGCGATTACCTGAACCGGTCCTGGGCCTCCCCTAGGTCGACTCAGCCTCACACGAGTCCCTGGTGCGGCGTGGACTGTGGTCTGGGATGTGACCCAATGGCGAATTCATTTGTTTTGATGACGCTTTTGTTGTTGGCGTCTTTTTGGTTTGGTGCCTTTTCTTAATTAGTTTATTAACTTTTGAGTTTGCCTGGTTGCAGTAGGGGTTTCATTTGCTTGGTGTTTATGGGATTTGGTCTCATATATGACGCGATATACAATGCAAGTATTGTTATCATCGCCGGGGAGACGAAGGCGGCCGGGCGTGGTGCTGGCCACCCACCCCCTCGTGTGCCGTGCCGGCCTTCATAGGTGCTGCTCGCTAACAGCACTTGCCCCACAAGTCTGTTACAGGCTACACGGGGGTCTTTGTCTTTGTAGGGGACCGGCGATGTTGATTGGGGGTGGGGGCACCGCTCCGGGCGATGCGCGTCCACGCTCACCACAGGCTCATCAACGTCCTCATCATCACTGGCATCGCATCATCATTGCATCATCGTCGGCATCATCATCACTGACATCATCATCGTCGGCATCATGATCAGCGCATCATCATCATCATTGCATCATCATATCATCATCATTGCATCATCATATCATCATCATTGCATCATCGTCATATCATCATCATCGCATCATCATCACCGCTATCATCATCATCATTGCATCATCATCATTGCATCATCATTATCATTGCATCATCATCATCATTGCATCATCATCATTGCATCATCATCATCACTGGCATCGCATCATCATCATCACTGGCATCGCATCATCATCACTGGCATCGCATCATCATCACCATCATCATCACCATCATCACCATCATCGGCATCATCATCATCATCGGCATCATCATCATCACCACATCATCATCATCGTCGGCATCATCATCACATCATCATCATTGCATCATCGTCGTCGTTGGGACCTCACGCCGCTGGCTGAACGCTCCTTACAATGAACACGCGGTGGGGGGGGGGAGACGTTCTGATTCATGTTAAACGCGGGGCTCTCGTTCAACAGTGATTGCCATGGCACTGCTGATGATGATGATGATGATTGCCATGGCACTGCTGATGATGATTGCCGTGCCACTACTGCTGCTGCTGATCACATGTCCGCGCCTCCCTCCCCGCGCCACGCGCAGCAGCAGCAGCAGTGAGCTGCGTGGTCTCCAGCGGGCGCGCCACCCAGCCGGTGGTGGTGGTGGCCGTGGAGGGCACCAGCGTCACCCTCAACTGCAGCGCTACGCTCCCTCTCGAGGGCTCTCAGAAGAATCCGCAATTCGTGTGGAAATTCTCTGCGGCCAACTCGCAAGACGCGGCCAAGTGGGTGAGTTCGGGCCCGTGCCAAGGGCGCTGAATGTCGCGGTGGACAGACGGAACCGGGGACTCGTGCGGTGCCGGGTGGTCTATAAACAATGTGGAGATCTCGACACTTGAGACGCGTAGAGCGACACGGGGACGACCACTTCTCGAGACAAAGACAGGCGTCGTGTGTGCCAGTCTCTCTCTGATTCCACTCTCTCTGATTCTAATCTCGCTCTGATTCCAATCTCGCTCTGATTCCAATCTCGCTCTGATTCCAATCTCGCTCTGATTCCAATCTCGCTCTGAGTCCACTCTCGCTCTGATTCCAATCTCGCTCCGATTCCAATCTCGCTCTGATTCCAATCTCGCTCTGATTCCAATCTCGCTCTGATTCCAATCTCGCTCTGATTCCAATCTCGCTCTGATTCCAATCTCGCTCTGATTCCAATCTCGCTCTGATTCCAATCTCGCTCTGATTCCAATCTCGCTCTGATTCCAGTCTTTCTCTGATTCCGGTCTTTCTCTGATTGCAGTCTTTCTCTGATTCCAATCTCGCTCTGATTCCAATCTCGCTCTGATTCCAATCTCGCTCTGATTCCAATCTCGCTCTGATTCCAATCTCGCTCTGATTCCAATCTCGCTCTGATTCCAATCTCGCTCTGATTCCAATCTCGCTCTGATTCCAATCTCGCTCTGATTCCAGTCTTTCTCTGATTCCGGTCTTTCTCTGATTGCAGTCTTTCTCTGATTCCAATCTCGCTCTGATTCCAATCTCGCTCTGATTCCAATCTCGCTCTGATTCCAATCTCGCTCTGATTCCAATCTCGCTCTGATTCCAATCTCGCTCTGATTCCAATCTCGCTCTGATTCCAATCTCGCTCTGATTCCAGTCTTTCTCTGATTCCAGTCTTTCTCTGATTCCGGTCTTTCTCTGATTCCAGTCTTTCTCTGATTGCAGTCTTTCTCTGATTGCAGTCTTTCTCTGATTGCAGTCTTTCTCTGATTCCGGTCTTTCTCTGATTCCAGTCTTTCTCTGATTCTAGTCTTTCTCTGATTCCAGTCTTTCTCTGATTCCAGTCTTTCTCTGATTCCGGTCTTTCTCTGATTCCAGTCTTTCTCTGATTCCAGTCTTTCTCTGATTCCGGTCTTTCTCTGATTCCAGTCTTTCTCTGATTCCGGTCTTTCTCTGATTCCGGTCTTTCTCTGATTCCAGTCTTTCTCTGATTCCGGTCTTTCTCTGATTCCGGTCTTTCTCTGATTCCAGTCTTTCTCTGATTCCGGTCTTTCTCTGATTCCGGTCTTTCTCTGATTCCAGGTCTTTCTCTGATTCCGGTCTTTCTGATTCCGGTCTTTCTCTGATTCCGGTCTTTCTCTGATTCCAGTCTTTCTCTGATTCCGGTCTTTCTCTGATGCCGGTCTTTCTCTGATTCCAGTCTTTCTCTGATTCCGGTCTTTCTCTGATTCCGGTCTTTCTCTGATTCCGGTCTTTCTCTGATTCCGGTCTTTCTCTGATTCCAGGTCTTTCTCTGATTCCAGTCTTTCTCTGATTCCAGTCTTTCTCTGATTCCAGTCTTTCTCTGATTCCAGTCTTTCTCTGATTCCGGTCTTTCTCTGATTCCAGTCTTTCTCTGATTCCAGTCTTTCTCTGATTCCGGTCTTTCTCTGATTCCTGTCTTTCTCTGATTCCAGTCTTTCTCTGATTCCAGGTCTTTCTCTGATTCCAGTCTTTCTCTGATTCAGTCTTTCTCTGATTCCAGTCTTTCTCTGATTCCGTCTGATTCCGGTCTTTCTCTGATTCCAGTCTTTCTCTGATTCCAGTCTTTCTCTGATTCCGGTCTTTCTCTGATTCCAGTCTTTCTCTGATTCCAGTCTTTCTCTGATTCCAGTCTTTCTCTGATTCCGGTCTTTCTCTGATTCCAGTCTTTCTCTGATTGCAGTCTTTCTCTGATTCCAGTCTTTCTCTGATTCCGGTCTTTCTCTGATTCCAGTCTTTCTCTGATTCCAGTCTTTCTCTGATTCCGGTCTTTCTCTGATTCCGGTCTTTCTCTGATTCCAGTCTTTCTCTGATTCCAGTCTTTCTCTGATTCCGGTCTTTCTCTGATTCCAGTCTTTCTCTGATTCCGGTCTTTCTCTGATTCCGGTCTTTCTCTGATTCCGGTCTTTCTCTGATTCCAGTCTTTCTCTGATTCCGGTCTTTCTCTGATTCCAGTCTTTCTCTGATTCCAGTCTTTCTCTGATTCCAGTCTTTCTCTGATTCTAGTCTTTCTCTGATTCCAGTCTTTCTCTGATTCCGGTCTGCTCCAATCCTCTGTCCGGGCTGCCCCATCGCAGATCATCCGGCACCAGGCTGGGGACTCGTGCGTGGCTCCCACGCGGCTCGCGAGCCGCATCGCGTGGAGCGGCGGGAAGCCCTCGCTCGACGCGGCGCACCTCGTGCTCGACCCCGTGTCCGCCCGCGACGCGGGGACGTTCAGCTGCAACGTCGCCGGGACGACCGTCGGCTCGACCCTCCTCGTCACGGCGCCCGCACCGACAGCAGCAGCGCCAACACCAGCAGCAGCGCCATCACCAGCAGCAGCGCCACCAGCAGCTGGTGAGTGTGGCTCTTCGCAGGGATTGCCTGGACCACCAAAGGGAGTAGACGCAGGCATACGCCCCGACTAGTCGACGCCTCCGACATGCGCTTGTCCAATGTTGACCCGCTCTGGCGGTGGTGGCCGTGGTGGTGGCCGTGGTGGTGGCCGTGGTGGTTGCCGTGGTGGCCGTGGTGGTGGCCGTGGTGGTGGCCGTGGTGGTGGCCGTGGTGGTGGCCGTGGTGGTGGCCGTGGTTGTGGCCGTGGTGGTGGCTACGCTGCTGCTGCTGCACGTGGCGGCTGCTGTGAGCCGGCACTGTGGAGGCAGCAGCGAGGGTTGGTGGGTCACTGCACAGACGTTGCGCAACTCCCTTCTCCACGTGGACATCGTCGAGGAGTCGTGCCCTGGCTCGCCAGGGGAAGGCTGATGTAGCGCCACGGCTGTAACTTCTAATTGAGGTGGCTGAGCCAGGCGATGCTGAAGCGGGAGGCTGATGTAGCGCCACGGATGTAACTTCTAATTGAGGTGGCTGAGCCAGGCGATGCTGAAGCGGGAGGCTGATGTAGCGCCACGGATGTAACTTCTAATTGAGGTGGCTGAGCCAGGCGATGCTGAAGCGGGAGGCTGATGTAGCGCCACGGATGTAACTTCTAATTGAGGTGGCTGAGCCAGGCGATGCTGAAGCGGGAGGCTGATGTAGCGCCACGGATGTAACTTCTAATTGAGGTGGCTGAGCCAGGCGATGCTGAAGCGGGAGGCTGATGTAGCGTCGCTGTGGGGTGGCCGTGCCGTGTCCGTGCGGGCGCGCAGATCTCCAATGCTGCACCGTGGCCCTGGCCGTCGTCTCCTGCTTCCTCTGCCTCTTCTCCGGGATCCTCACCGCGCTGCTGCTGCGCAGGACCCGCTGCTGCTGCGGCTGCCTCTGTCAATGAGCTGGGCGCGACGAGACCGACTCCCGACTCGACCCCTCAACCCTCGGCCCCTCAACCATCGGCCAGAGCCCCTCCCGAGGATAATGGTGCAAATCATCGGGGGCGACTGGCCCGGGCCCCGCGATTCGGGGGGCCGTGCTTCGCCGTCACGACGTCAGATGTAATGCTACCGGTTTATATTTTTAAGGCGTTGTGGGGGGGGGGGGGCACGCGGGGAGATTTTCCCCAGCCACCCCCCCCCCTTGAACGGCCCTGCTCTCAGCCTGCCTACAGCTCTTCCTGGACGGCTGTAGAAAGACGGCTGTAGAAAGACGGCTGTAGAAAGACGGCTGTAGAAAGACGGCTGTAGAAAGACGGCTGTAGAAAGAGCTTTAACGCTTATCGGATTCCGCCAGTCTACTCTGATAGAAGCGCACGACTTTATCTGCGATGAGCGCTGCACTTTACGTCGTTGTCACGCAGGGGGCGCTGCGAACATCCACGCGCCCCCCGCACGATCGACGGAGGCGCAGGGGCAGACGCTCGATCACGGTGGAATCGATCTGCAGGCGGCGGCGGTCTCCTCGCACGGCGAGCAGCTCCGTGTCGCCTCATCTCGAGCCCGCAATCCCATGAAGGTGAAAGTCCGCATCGAACCGAACCCCCAGCAAGGCCATCTACTTAACGACGAGAGAAAATTCACACGAAATGTCATTTTCAATGAGGTATTTTAATGAAGAAATAAAATTGTCTAATTCAAAACATAATACAATTCAAAGATGTTTCATTTTAAAACTTCACAACGGGGCATCGGATGCTTGCGTGAATGCGTCGTTCGTGTGCAACTTTTTTCGTGACTTCCCTGGCCGAAGGCCGTAATTGGTTGTTCGTGGATGCCTGTGGATGCCTGTGGCTTCCACGAACAAGCCCGAGTGGGTGAATATTCTCTGATTGTGATTCTCCTACCCCGAAGGCGATCTACCCGTGACTGTAGCCATGTACAGCAGCGTCATTTCTTGCGTGAACACTCATGTCTTGAGAATAGATGTTTGTGTTTAGTTTGTTGTCCTTCCCCCGCATCTCCGACTAGCACGGTTGGCTACGTACGGTGCGAAAGAAGTTCAACGTACACACGTAATACCTTTGATGTCACGTGACGACGTTGCTCGTATCCCCGGTCAGAGGATACGTTTGAGATGCATTTTGGGTAATTTCTTCAATTACGGTTTGAGATTTTGGAAATGAATAAAACAACGTTCTAAATATATGTAACCTGTGTGGCTATGTACTTGTTAAATTGTGCATATTTTCACACTTCAGTATTATAAGGAGAACCTCTTTATTTTCTTTTGAACATATTTTTTATAAAGTGGGGAGGTATGATGGAGAGCCTTCACGTGAACACGATCACTAATCGATTCGTTTCGGTGTGATCGATCCCGTGTAATCGATTCCGTGTGATCGAGTCGGCGTGGCACGTCACCGATGTTAGAATCGGCTCGGAGTGGCGCAGGTGAGACGCTGAATGAGGGAGCTCCTTCAACATGTGACTTGTAACCGTGAGATGAACACTCGAATCTAAATTAATTGATGAGGATAAAGTAATAATTAGTCCTAAAGTGCGTACTACCCAGAAACCTGTACAATGGTAGTGGCGCACTTAGAGGCACGAGGAGCAGTAGGCACGAACAGCCTTCACAGTTCACAAGGGATGACGACAGCCCCCGGTCAGCACAGCTGGCGGACTGCCCGACTGACGACGCCGACGAGGTGAAGAGGCAGACGAAGACTCCAGCGGCGCGACGAGGGGGTCCCTTTTATCCTCCCGGCGTGACCTCGCTCCACCCCCGGCCACGACCCCTTCTAGAACCCGGGCTCCCCTCACGTGCCCCCCCCTGTGACCTTTGCCCTGCAACCCTCTCCCTGGCTTGTCACGTGACCTGCTGACAGTCAGGGCTTCTGCAACTGCAGATCCCCTTCCCTGCCAGCAACCCGCGCTATGCCGCGTCGTGACCCATTCCATGTCACTACACAGTTAAGGATTGGGAGAGTCAATTTGGTTGTGAGAGTTTTAAAAGGTTAAAACCTGCAATTATTCCCTAATGCGCAGGGATTTTATCAGTGAGGCGTGGGGCGTGAAGTTGACAGCACATTTGGTCGTTTCAGATGGTCCGACATCCTCGTGTGCTAGAGGGGCCGGTGCAATAAAGCGACCGCGTGTAAACGGAGTCTCCTCCTGGATTCCGTGTGTCCGAGCGCGGAGAACAAGAAGATCACTCCGGAGAACTGTCGGTTTTTAGTTAGTGATTGTTGACCGCCCCCACTGTGCCCAAGAGGACGATCACGACCAGGAAGAACCGAGGCACAGTGGGCACGGGTCGAACTTCCATTGTTTCTATTTAGGCCTTGGGTTTGTGGGGGCCTGGGGTAGCTGATCGTTGTTCGTATTCCATTTCTGTTGTGAACTACTTCTCAGTAATTAGATCTCGCAAACATTCGTCTGCTGCTCCCACTTTTGTGATGACGGCCACAGTTATACCACCTGCCAATGTTAGTCGATGGGCATTGTTAGTCTATGGGCAGTGTTAGTCTATGGGCAATGTTAGTCTATGGGCAATGTGAGTCTATGGGCAATGTGAGTCTATGGGCAATGTTAGTCTATGGGCAATGTTAGTCTATGGGCAATGTTAGTCTATGGGCAATGTTAGTCTATGGGCAGTGTGAGTCTATGGGCAATGTTAGTCTATGGGCAATGTTAGTCTGTGGGCAATGTTAGTCTATGGGCAATGTGAGTCTATGGGCAATGTGAGTCTATGGGCAATGTGAGTCTATGGGCAATGTGAGTCTATGGGCAATGTTAGTCTATGGGCAATGTGAGTCTATGGGCAATGCTAGTCTATGGGCAATGTTAGTCTATGGGTAATGTTAGTCTATGGGCAGTGTTAGTCTATGGGCAATGCTAGTCTATGGGCAGTGTTAGTCTATGGGCAGTGTTAGTCTATGGGCAGTGTTAGTCTATGGGCAACGTTAGTCTATGGGCAGTGTTAGTCTATGGGCAATGTTAGTCTATGGGCAATGTTAATCTATGGGCAATGTTAGTCTATGGGCACGTGCCTGCCGCGGGTGGCCCAGGGTGGCCACTGGGCTGACCACCCTGGGCCCGGGCTCATTGCTCGCTGTACGAGACCAGAAGAGAAGAGGGAACTTGTGCCGGCGGGGACGCACAGCGCGGAGATGGAGCGACGACATTGGCTCTCGGAGCTCGAATATTCCTACAACTCGCATCGCGGGACCGTTTGGTGATGGCTACGGCTTGGGGATGCCTTCATCCAGCAGTGGATCAACAGAGCCGCCTTGTGGCAGTGCCCCGGCTCCCCAGGAGAAGGCGCTATAGCAGAGTGCGGACTAATCTCCATCTGCGGACGGGATAGAGTGTTTCCCCCTCGCCCGCACGCGTGGGTATTATCCACTTGCTTCGGTTTCCTCCCACATGTAGACACACCCGTTAATATAGTCCGATAACGCCGTCGTGTAGACAGGACCGCAGAGCTTGGGCAACGGTCGGTGGTGCCGGCTCCCCGCTCCTCGCCTGTGGCCCCTCCTCCTCCTGCCGCTTGAGCCCCCCCCCACCCCCCACCGCTCTCTCGCTCCACAGGGCGGCGCGGCGCTCCGAGGCGGCGTTGCTTCAACTCGGAGTTTCATTTCCCGTTCGTCGCCACGAGGGGGCGATGGACACACGTCGGCTCAGGCGTGCGGAGCGGCGCCCATTGGAGCCGCGGGGGTTGGGGGAATCCCCGTCTCGGTGACCCGCCACAACACGTCACCACGCGCCACAACACGTCACCTCGCGTCACAACACGGGACCACGCGTCACAACACGTGGCCACGCGCCACAACACGTCACCACGCGTCACAACACGTGGCCACGCGTCACAACACGTGGCCACGCGCCACAACACGTGGCCACGCGACACAACACGTGGCCACGCGACACAACACGTCACCACGCGTCACAACACGTGGCCACGCGTCACAACACGTGGCCACGCGCCACAACACGTGGCCACGCGACACAACACGTGGCCACGCGCCACAACACGTGGCCACGCGACACAACACGTGGCCACGCGTCACAACACGTGGCCACGCGCCACAACACGTGGCCACGCGACACAACACGTGGCCACGCGCCACAACACGTCACCACGCGTCACAACACGTGGCCACGCGTCACAACACGTGGCCACGCGCCACAACACGTGGCCACGCGACACAACACGTGGCCACGCGACACAACACGTCACCACGCGTCACAACACGTCACCACGCGCCACAACACGTCACCACGCGTCACAACACGTCACCACGCGCCACAACACGTCACCACGCGTCACAACACGTGGCCACGCGACACAACACGTGGCCACGCGACACAACACGTCACCACGCGTCACAACACGTGGCCACGCGCCACAACACGTGGCCACGCGACACAACACGTGGCCACGCGACACAACACGTGGCCACGCGCCACAACACGTGGCCACGCGACACAACACGTGGCCACGCGCCACAACACGTCACCACGCGTCACAACACGTGGCCACGCGTCACAACACGTGGCCACGCGCCACAACACGTGGCCACGCGACACAACACGTGGCCACGCGACACAACACGTCACCACGCGTCACAACACGTCACCACGCGCCACAACACGTCACCACGCGTCACAACACGTCACCACGCGCCACAACACGTCACCACGCGTCACAACACGTGGCCACGCGACACAACACGTGGCCACGCGACACAACACGTCACCACGCGTCACAACACGTGGCCACGCGCCACAACACGAGGCCACGCGACACAACACGTCACCACGCGTCACAACACGTGGCCACGCGACACAACACGTGGCCACGCGTCACAACACGTGGCCACGCGTCACAACACGTCACCACGCGACACAACACGTCACCACGCGTCACAACACGTCACCACGCGTCACAACACGTGGCCACGCGCCACAACACGTGGCCACGCGACACAACACGTCACCACGCGTCACAACACGTGGCCACGCGACACAACACGTGGCCACGCGTCACAACACGTGGCCACGCGTCACAACACGTCACCACGCGTCACAACACGTCACCACGCGTCACAACACGTGGCCACGCGTCACAACACGTGGCCACGCGTCACAACACGTGGCCACGCGTCACAACACGTGGCCACGCGACACAACACGTCACCACGCGTCACAACACGTGGCCACGCGACACAACACGTGACCACGCGTCACAACACGTGGCCACGCGTCACAACACGTGGCCACGCGACACAACACGTGGCCACGCGACACAACACGTGACCACGCGACACAACACGTGGCCACGCGACACAACACGTGACCACGCGACACAACACGTGACCACGCGACACAACACGTGGCCACGCGACACAACACGTGGCCACGCGTCACAACACGTGGCCAAGCGACACAACACGTGGCCACGCGACACAACACGTGACCACGCGACACAACACGTGGCCACGCGACACAACACGTGGCCACGCGACACAACACGTGACCACGCGACACAACACGTGGCCACGCGACACAACACGTGGCCACGCGACACAACACGTGACCACGCGACACAACACGTGACCACGCGACACAACACGTGGCCACGCGACACAACACGTGACCACGCGACACAACACGTGGCCACGCGACACAACACGTGGCCACGCATCACAACACGTGGCCACGCGACACAACACGTGACCACGCGTCACAACACGTGGCCACGCGACACAACACGTGGCCACGCGTCACAACACGTGACCACGCGACACAACACGTGGCCACGCGACACAACACGTGGCCACGCATCACAACACGTGGCCACGCGACACAACACGTGACCACGCGTCACAACACGTCACCACGCGTCACAACACGTCACCACGCGCCACAACACGTGGCCACGCGACACAACACGTGGCCACGCGACACAACACGTGGCCACGCGTCACAACACGTCACCACGCGTCACAACACGTCACCACGCGCCACAACACGTGGCCACGCGTCACAACACGTGGCCACGCGTCACAACACGTGGCCACGCGACACAACACGTGGCCACGCGTCACAACACGTGGCCACGCGTCACAACACGGGGCCACGCGTCACAACACGTGGCCACGCGTCACAACACGGGGCCACGCGTCACAACACGTGGCCACGCGTCACAACACGTGGCCACGCGTCACAACACGGGGCCACCCACTCCGCCACCGGGGAGTTCGTGACAGCGCCATGCCTCGTGGCTATGGGACGTGTTTGTTCCTGTTGCCTCTTGCTCATCAGATGCCACTCGTGAAACTGTTCCCGCGCCCTCTTCACACAACGGGTGATGAGGAATCGAGTGAAACGTCCATAATAGAACTTGTTGGTCGTTAGAACGCGATCTAAGCTAAAACAACCTTCCTTCTAGATGATATTGGTCGCGAAAGCCGACGTGTGAACCCCACGTTGAACGTGTCAGTCATTCTCTTCGGGCCCCAGGCTGTCAACAATATCCACTCCAATATAATAATAGGAAATATCCACTCCATCTCTCGATCGGCCTCTCGGCTCGTGTACTATGAAGACGGGCCATCGCCTGCTATATCATACACTGCGTGTGTATTACGTGTGTGTTTGTGTAACGTGTCTGTGTGTGCACCAAGGCCGTAGCCATGGAGTCAACATTGGGGGGACCAAATCTTCGAGGGTGTCTGGGGGTCCCAACCCAGGAAAAAAATATCTAAATTTGAAAACTCATTTCCTGCCTAAAATAAAAAAAAATTCAATAACACGCGGGATGGACTTTTTTTTATTTTTTACAATGTCTAATAGTGTATTGTATTTCACTGCTCTGTTTTAACTTTTTTTTGACCATTTCCTGTTTTATGGTATGTAATGGCAGAGATTAGGGATTCATAAAGTACAACCATAACCACAATCATATAAACATAAATCTATGCGTTGATTTATATGAGGACAGGTCCAGATATTGTGGCCAAGGTTTAGCAAATTGTTGTTTTTATTTACATAGCATAGCAATTATGTTTTTATAGCAATATATTGGGGTGGGGGACATTTTGAGCATATTTGAATATTGGGGGGGGGGGGATGTGGGGGGGATGTGCCCCCCCTCATATATATTATAATTACGGCCTTTGGTGTGTACTGTGCGGAGAGTGGAACGGTATACAATGTTCCGTTTCGGGCAGGGGTCGAGAACTATCTTTCTGGCCCCTCTCTTTGTGCCATGCAAAAGCAGCATTGCCCGAAACGTCACCGATTCCAAGTCCTTAAGGCTACAGCGCTATTGCCACTGAACGCGTTGAGTCCATCAGCCACGTTACTTGAAATGTGATGTTTCTCAGAGAAACTACTTTACCATTTGCGTGTTCATGATTTATTTGCAATATATTATTTAATCCTAATCCTCACTTTTGCTAAATATTTAAAAGATAACTTTGTGAAACACTCTACATGTGAGTGTTCGCCATGTTTCCCTCTTCATTGTGTATTTGTCGATATTTGACTTGCGACCTCTGGTGCACGTGTTTCGCTTTCCTGGTAACCGACTCTGCTTTCGTTGATGAAGCCGATGCAAGAGCTTCTTAGGCCACAAGGTTCTTCAAAATAGACAAAAACTTTACTGACACGTGACTTATTCTAGCCAGCTGTGGATAGACCACGGCTGGTCATCAGCCACGTGACGTGTTCAGGCCAGCAGTGGATAGACCACGGCTGGTCTATCAGCCACGTGACGTGTTCAGGCCAGTTGTGGATAGACCACGGCTGGTGAATCAGCCACGTGACGTGTTCAGGCCAGCAGTGGATAGACCATGGCTGGTCATCAGCCACGTGACGTGTTCAGGCCAGCTGTGGATAGACCACGGCTGGTCCATCAGCCACGTGACGTGTTCAGGCCAGCTGTGGATAGACCACGGCTGGTCATCAGCCACGTGACGTGTTCAGGCCAGCTGTGGATAGACCACGGCTGGTCATCAGCCACGTGACGTGTTCAGGCCAGCAGTGGATAGACCACGGCTGGTACATCAGCCACGTGACGTGTTCAGGTCAGCAGTGGCTAGACCACGGCTGGTACATCAGCCACGTGACGTGTTCAGGCCAGCTGTGGATAGACCACGGCTGGTACATCAGCCACGTGACGTGTTCAGGCCAGCAGTGGATAGACCACGGCTGGTCATCAGCCACGTGACGTGTTCAGGCCAGCTGTGGATAGACCACGGCTGACGTTCGAGTTGCGACGCGGTCGCAGAGACCACGCCCACTCACTGGGTGACGTCACCGCCCGGGTCTCTTTAAAAGGACGCGCCCCTCAGTCTGCACAGAGAGAAGAGCCAGAGGAGAGACACGTGGAGAGACACACAGAGACACACAGAGAGACAAAGAGACACGTGGAGAGACAGAGAGACACGTGGAGACAGACAGAGAGACACGTGGAGACAGACAGAGAGACACGTGGAGACAGAGAGACCCGTGGAGACAGACAGAGAGACACGTGGAGACACAGAGAGAGACCCGTGGAGAGACACGTGGAGACACACAGAGAGAGACACGAAGAGACACGTGCAGACACAGGGACACTGGGAGACGGAATGGAGGGCGCTCTGCTCGTGTTGCTGCTCGCGACGGGTGAGTGTCGGCGCGGAGGATCCGTCTTCGTTGTGCTGTGCGCGCGTGTCTGTGTGCTCACCTGGCCGGGTACATGTGCACCTAGCCTGGTACAAAGTGTTTTGGTGGAGGCCTATTGTTGTATAGACGTGGTGCATGAATTTGTACATGGGATGCACACACGCGTGTGTGTGTGTCCTGCATTAAATGCATACAAACCCAAAGACAAAGGTCCCCCGGAAAGTCTTAACAGATCATTGTGGCAAACGGTGCTAGCGAGCACGTGATGATGGTTGGCACGGCACGCCAGGTGGCGGGTGGCCAGCACCTCGCCCGGCGGCCTTTGTCTCCCGAGATGCGATGTTTACTCATCACACCAGGTACTTATTTGAGGCCGAGTCTATCTAGGGGAGGCCCAGGACCTGGTTCAGATAATCATAACTGGTGTTGGCCGTGAGCCGGATTCGTAGCGCAGTGCGCTAATCACTGCGCCACCGCTCCCCACACCCTACACCTGCACACGCAGCACATGCATCGCGTGCGACATCAGCTGCATGCTCGTGTGTACACGTGTGTGTGTACACGTGTGTGTGTACGCGTGTGTGTGTACACGTGTGTGTGTACACGTGTGTGTGTACGTGTGTGTGTGTACGTGTGTGTGTGTACGCGTGTGTGTGTGTACACGTGTGTGTGTACGTGTGTATGTGTACGTGTGTGTGTACGCGTGTGCAAATCGTACAGGTCGACGTGCAATTCAACATATTCGTTAATATCCCTGTGGCTGGCGACGTTTCGAGCAATGACCCTCCTTCTTGGCAACTTAAACGAATAAGGGTCATTGCCTGAAACGTCGCCCATTATTTATTGTCTTTTAAGGCGACGACCGGGTGAATGTAGACACGGCTCGTGTTGAGTTGTCTGTGCACCGCTGCCAACGCAGCAGCAGCAGTAGCAGCGGCAGTAGCAGCAGCAGTAGCAGCAGTAGCAGCAGCAGCGCCAGATTCTGTTGCACACGGGTATGATAGCGCTTGCTATCAGCACACGTGTACTGTGTATGCTCTGCATCCGTGTACATGCTATGCACACGCGTGTGCTGTGTACACGCACATGTGCTGTGTACATGCGTGTGTGCACACCACATGCTATGCACACGCGTGTGCGGTGTACACGCACATTACAATGCACGCAGGTGTAGCAGCGCACGGGGCCTTCATCCAGCAGTGGGTTGGCCATGACTGACGATGTTTCTGTTCGTGCCCTCGCTGCACAACAAAGGCCTCCCGTGTAGCCTTCTACAGGCTGTTGGGGCAAGTGTCGTTAGTGAGTAGCAGCAGCAGCAGCGCCGATGACGGCCGCCGGCACGATGGCACCACCCCAGGGGGTGGTGGGGTCCAGGGCCACGCCCGACCACCTCCATCTCTCCGTGCTGCGGAGTTTCACGCTGCACGCCGCCGCCGCCGCTCCGCCGCACGTGTCCGACTTGTTATTCTGCGTTGTGCTGAGTTGTGAGCTGCCCTGGCGTATGGATCGGGAGCGCTTGGCCATTCACGCGGAATGTGGAACGAAAATCGGAAACGTCCGCGTGGGATAATCGCGGAGGGACGCACGTTTGGAGTGACACCGAGAGAGGAGCACGTGGTTTAGAGGACACCACATTGATCGTCATCGAGCAGTGGACAGACCATGGTGATGATGTTGATGACGACACACGAGTGTACAGCGCCTGCACGTGCTGATGCCGGGTGGGTGTTGTGTGGACAGCTACAACCCCCGCCGCCTTTGTCTTACCAGTACTGATGCTTACGAAACCGCACCAGCTACTGGAATGAGGCTGAGGCGACCTAGGGGAGGTCCAGGAGCGGTTCTGATATCCACTCGCCACTGATGTTAGCCGTGAACGGGAATCGAACTCGGGTTGCAGTGTTCGGGGTGCTGCGCGCTACCTGCTACACGCGCACAAAGACAAAGCTCCCCGTGTAGCCTACACACACGGTGGAGGGCAAGTGCTGTTAGCGAGCGCCTATGAAGGACGGCACGGCACAAAGGGGTAAAGGGCGTGGTCAGAGAAACGCCCGGCCGCCTTTGTCTTCCCATTGTAGATGTTTACACTTTTGCACAATGAAAATGTGCTCCCGTTTAAGGCTGAGTCGACATAGGGGAGAGAGACGGGTTCGGATAACCGCCACTGATGTTAGCCGTGAGCAGGAATTGACCTCTGGTTGCTGGGTTCGTATCGCTGTGCACTAATCACTGCGCCACCGCTCCCCATATCACACACGCAGCCTCGCACACGCCCACAAAGACAAAGATCCCCCGTGTAGCCCACATCGACTGTTGGGGCAAGGGCTGTTAGCGCGCACCTAATTAAGGCCGGCACGGCACACAGGGGGGGTGGGTTGCCAGTACCACGCCCGGCCGCCTTTGTCTTCCTATTGATAATGTTTACACATTGAACCAGGTACTGATTTGAGGCTGAGACACACCCACACACCCCCAATCACACACCCAATCACAGACTCGCACACCCCCAATCACACACACACTCACCCCCACAATCACACACCCCAATCACACACCCAATCACACACTCGCACACCCCCAATCACACACACACTCACCTCCCCACAATCACACACCCCAATCACACACCCACACACCCCCAATCACACACCCACACACACCCAATCACACACCCAATCACACGCACTCACCCCGATAATCACACCCCCAATCACCCCCACCCACACACCCCCAATCACACACTCACACACCCCCAATCACACACCCCCAATCACACACACACACACACACCCCAATCACACACCCCCAATCACACACTCACACACCCACACACACCCCCAATCACACACACACACACCCCCAATCACGCACTCACACACCCCCACAAAGACAGTCACCAACACACACTCGCACACAAAGCCACACCAAACGCGTCTTGCGTTTCCTGGCAACGCATCACTGCAACAGACACGGAGTCGTCTGGGAGCCGCGTCTCAGAGACGATCCCTGCCAATAAACGCCGGGCAGTTCACAAGCACCGGCGTCAGCCCGACTGCTCAGGAGACTCTGAATGTCGAACCCGGCCCAGACTGTTCTCGTATTCACCCGCAGCAGCAGCACGGGCGTGGCGCGTGGCGCTCTATGACCATAAGAAACCACTTAGTTACATAATTTGCGAGCTCAACGATGTAATGGAACGGACACATCAGCAACTAATAAATCAACCGTGATGGATGTATCGATTCGAGTCCAGTCTTTACTCGCCACTGATGTTGGCCTGGGCCGGGAGTCGAACTTGGGGGGGGGGGGGGGGGGCGCCGGGTTTGTCGTGAAGTGCGCCAACCGCTGCGCCACCGCTCGCAATGCCCGAGTGCTCCCCGAACGATGGAACTCGATGATGGTTCTTCTTGGTTCTTTCGGTAAAGTCGCGTAGAATGGAAATAATAAAAATAAAACATCATACAATAATTCTCACGACGTTTCGGCCACAACGCAAGCAGCCGTCCTCAGGTGGAGAACATGTCTGTCGAGAAGACAGAGTCTGAATGACCGAAACGTCGTGAGAATTATTGTATTATGTTTTATTTTTATTATTTAAGTATTTCCATTCTACGTGACTTTACCGAAAGAACCAAGAAGATGAATCCCTGCAGTCACGAAAGCTTTAAATCGAAATCGATGATGGTTGTTCGTTGGTGACTTCTGTCGCGTTTTCGAGATGATGTCGCTGTTTAATGATGCCAATGCTTGATGCATTATGCAGCGTATCAACCTTCTACGGTTGCACGTGGTGATGGTGGCAGCAGCAGCAGCGCCGCAGTGTTGGTGGTTCACGAGCCAGATGCTCAGTGGGGAGGTCCTGCTGCCGCTGCCGCTACCACGAGGAAGGGGCTTCAGCAGAGCGAGAGTTGGTGTCGTTTGGCCGCTCCTCTCCTCCTCCTCCTGCTCCCCCGTTGTAGGAGCGCAGGCCACAGTGTGTTGACTCTGTGCGGTCCATAGTTTGGATGCCATGGCCACAGTCGCACCGCTGTGGGTTGTATCTTTTTGAGTTTCCATCTCGTCGAGGAGATCTCGTGGGTAATCGGCCTGGGGATGCTCTGATGCCGTGGATGGTTCCACGAGTGGCGAGCGACTCGATGAGGCGAGTCGCTGGTTACAGTGGCGGCGACTCAGAGGACGCATGGTAATGTCACAAAGCCAGGGCAGGCGTGCGATGTTCGGCTACAACGGGGCTTCTGGTGGTGGCTCCACCGGCTCCCCGGCTCCACTTAATCTCAAACACAACATCCTGCACGCGGTGCCCTGGGCCCACACCCACTTGATGATAATAATGAGCGACACGGAACTTGAAGCCACTCAACCTCGGGGGTCATCGGCCCACCGTGGGCCCCTCCCAACGGCGGTGCTCCCGGTACCCGGGGAATATGGCCCAACGCCCCGCACGGCGAGAGGGAGAGACACCCTCGGCTTGAACTTCTGCGGCTACGAGGTGGCAAATGTCGCCCTGGCGAGGTACGGACGGGGTCACGCCGGACCGCAGCCCGACCTTTAAATGCCACCTGAAGGTCGTCGTCAAAACAATCCGGAGCCGTCCGCATCCAGAAACGACGGGGCCCAAGCCGCGGGGCACCGTCGGTCGCACGCTTCGCGACGCGTCGCCCTCGACAGGCCGACACCACGGCCAGCCCCGACACGGCACACACACACACGCACACACACACACGCACACACACACACGCACACACACACACGTGGGGCTCGTTCGAGTCGTTTTCAGGAGGGTGCTTGCTACTGCTGCATCATTGGGATTTTATTCGTGAGATGTTTTCAGCCGATAAGTGACGGATCGTGTTTATTATTCGAGGTGGCAGGAAAACGGAGCACGTGGAGAAAATGAACGCCTTGCGCGAGGGGGCAACGCTCTATCCCCATACAAATGGCGATTGGCCCACGCGGCTGTATCCGCCATCTCCCGGCGGGCCAGGGCAGGGACGGGAGTCTCACAGGGCCCCCCCCCCCCCCCCCCCAGAACGCGACCTCCACAAACGCCCACGATGGGCTCGACGAGCCGGAGAACCTCAACATCTCTGGCTCGTCGAGCGACAAGAAGTGGAGGCCTTCATCCAGCAGTGGATGGTGGGTGATGATGGCCGCTGTCTTGAGTGTCCGTGGTAAGGACACCTGCCATGATTACGAACCGAGAGCTTCTCCCGTCTTAAGCACCAGCGCCTCGTGTTTGCGAGCGCCTCTCCCAGCACCAGCGCCATGCTGCTGGCTGCCGCTGTGCCGGCCAGTGGCAGGTCGGCGAAGCGCTGTGGGATGGAGGGAGCCCACGACCCGTTCACGTCTCGAGAGTGGCCTGATTGTCACCGGCGACTGCTATTGTGAAGGGTTTCTCCGTCTCAGGGCGTCTGGCTTTAGACGGGGGGGGGGGGCTCTTATTGTGAAGTGTGGGTCTCTGCATGGAGACTCAAGTCTTTGTCTCTGTGTGAGGTTGTGTGTGTGGTGGAGCGGTGGCGCAGTGGTTAGCGCACTGCGCTACGAACCCGACGACCCGAGTTAGATTCCCGCACTCGGTCACCACTCGTGACGATTATCTGAACCGATCCTGGGCCTCCGCTAGATCGACTCTGCCTTACAGGAGCATCTTGTGAAATGTGTAGACATCGCTACTATGGAGACAAAGGCGGCCGGGCGTGATGCTGGCCACCCACCCCCTCGTGTGCCGTGCCGTCCTTCACAGGTGCTCGCTAACAGCACTTGCCCCAACAGTCTGGGGGATCTTTGTCTTGTGTGAAAATAGCCGAGTCAGTGTTTATTTAAAGCGATGGTCGTGATGAGTCATTAAAGCCCTGGACGCAGTTACTCAGCTGAGAATTGCGCGCGTTTATGATGGGGGCAGGGTTGACTGTGGTAGAGAGAGTGGTGGAGAGAGGGAGTGGTGGGGAGTGGTGGGGAGTGTGGAGAGGGTGAGAGAGTGTGGTGGAGAGGTGTGGAGAGAGTGGTGGAGAGTATGGAGAGTGAGAGAGTGGTGGGGAGTGAGAGTGAGAGAGTGGTGGGGAGTGTGGAGAGTGTGGTGGGGAGTGGTGAGTGAGAGGGGTGCGGAGTGAGAGCGTGGTGGGGAGTGAGAGCGTGGTGGAGAGTGAGCGAGTGGTGGAGAGTGTGGTTGAGAGTGAGAGAGTGATGGGGAGTGAGAGTGAGAGAGTGGTGGTGAGTGCGAGTGAGAGAGTGGTGGAGAGTGAGAGAGTGGTGGGGAGTGAGAGAGTGGTGGGGAGTGTGAGTGAGAGAGTGGTAGGGAGTGAGAGTGAGAGAGTGGTGGGGAGTGAGAGTGAGAGGGTGGTGGGGAGTGTGAGAGAGAGAGTGGTGGGGAGTGAGAGAGAGAGAGTGGTGGAGAGTGAGAGTGAGAGAGTGGTGGGGAGTGAGAGTGTGGTGGGGAGTGGTGGGGAGTGGTGGGGAGTGGTGTGGAGTGTGGGGAGCTGTAGTGCAGCTCCGAGCGCGTTGCGCTCCGATCCCGGCTACCCGGGCTGGCTTCCCGCTCACGGCTCGACGCCAGTGATGATGATGATTATGTGAATCGGTCCACGACCTCCCCTAGGTCGACTCCGTTTCCAATGAGTACCTGGTGCGGTGTGTAAACATCGCCACTAGGGAGACAAATGCGGCCAGGCGTGGTGCTGGCCACCCACCCCCTCGTGTCCCGGCCTTCATAGGCGCTACTTGCTCACAGCACTTGCTCCAACATTCTGTTAGAGGCTACACGGAGAACCTTTGTCTTAGTGTGTCTTTCTTCAACTCATTATTCCCTACTTAACAGAATTCCCATCAGTGGAGTCCTCACGACCTCTGTGGCGACCCCTCCCCCACACCAATCCCCTGACCCCACACAAACCCCCCTCGCGCCTCACCCCCGAGACCTCGGGCGAGTGCTGTGAACGAGCACCGATCAAGGCGGTCAACGGCTCTCCCGCCCGCCCGCCTTTGTCTCCTCCACACAGCGCTGATGATTCACACGCCACACCAGGCACTCCTCAGTTGGGGCCGAGTAGACCTAGGGGAGGCCCAGGACGGGTTCACATGTTCGCCACTGTTATTCATACACACCTACACACACATAAATACATATACACCTACACACACACACGCTTAAATACATACACAGCTACACACACTTAAACACATACACACACATAAATACATGCACACCTACACATACACACCTATACACCCCTATACACACACCCACACTTAAACACACACACACACCTACACACACCCACACTTAAACACACACACACGTAAACACGCGAACCCGCTAAACAAAGACAAAGATCCCCCAATTAACCCCTTGGCCCTTTGGGGCAAGTGCTGCTAATGAGCACCTTTAACCCGCTGCCCGTGGGGGTGGTGTTGCCGTGACGATCACCGACTGCACATTACATAAACATATCGTGTCGTGGTGTGTGTAGAGATTGTATTTCTACACGGGGACACACAGAACCGAGGTGTGCTCGTGTGCTCCGTCACTCCCCGGGTTCCTCCACCACGCGCAGCCCAAACCTCTCGTCACGCACGGGGGGGGGGGGGGGGGTTCATCGCCAAACGGCCGCCCCATTGCCTAAACTGAACACTTCATTTTATATTTCACCCACCGAGCGATGCAGCTATGTTTTCAGAAGCGACCTGGCCACAAATGTAGCTCAACGAAGTGGCTTATCACGTGGAAATGTTCTACTCTCTCATGATGGTGCTGATTATTGCTGACCGCTTGCAGTCTGTGAAGTAGCAGCAGTAGCAGCAGTAGCAGCAGTAGCAGCAGTAGCAGCAGTAGCAGCAGTAGCAGCAGTAGCAGCAGTAGCAGCAGTAGCAGGGCCTCCCCTCGTGACGATTGCGCTGTGGGGACGATCTCGCCAACAGCCAAACGTGCCCAACAATCATCATCACCAGCGGTTTGATTCTGATTGTTTTAACGCGCAAGGGAGCCTTGGGCCCCGTGCGGAGCGAGTGGGTGGTGTTGCTGCAGATCGGCGTGACTAATGTGCACTTGCAAACTAGAAGGGTCGAATGAGTGAGCCATTAACCAGGTTCACAAACAGAAGAACTTTGGTGGGAGTGGGGGGAGTGGGGGGAGTGGGGAGGGAAGTGGGGAGAGTGGGGGAATAAATAAATCGCCCCCCCCCCACTCCCCCGGGACTGGAGAGGGGTGAAGGCGCAGACCCTGAAATTGCTCGCTCTACGCCACCAGGGCGCTCTAGACAGCCTCCCCTCTTGTCTGGAGTGGTATTTGGCCTACTCTTCCACCGCCGAGCCAGTAGAGGTGAGAGTCCCCACACTTTACTCCACCACCACCACCACCACACTCTACCCCACCACCACCACACTTGGGGGGAGGGGTGGGGGCGAGACGCGCGCCCCATCCATCACAGCCGTCCCACACGAGACGTCGCCGCACGGTGTCGGCTGCCGCGCCGGGAGATCCGAGCGAGGCCGGCGCCCTGCATAGAGTCAAAGGGCGGAGAGAGTCCGCGATCCAGCTACAGATACCCCACGGGTTTCCCCATCATCATCGTCATCATCAGCAGCCCGGGTCAACTCCACTGCTGGATGAACGCCTCCCGCCTTCGCCGCGCGCGCAGCTGATGGATGTCATCGCTCCATCTCCTCCCGGGACGCCTGCCGGACGCGTTCCGCCCCCGGGTCGGCCCTCGTCATCCGCGCGTCACTGAACCCATTCACGGCGCGATAAAGGATCTCCGTCCCCATTGGGAGCGACGCATGCGTGGGCTCCGGTGGTTCTATAAAGGATCGTTGCGGGTTCAAGTAAATACAAACTCACGTATCCCATAGACGAGTATCCCATATAGACGAGTGTCCGTGTCTATATGGGACTGCAGAGCGGCGGTGGCTCTGTGGCCCCTCACGGCCAGAGGGCCCCCTGGATCTTTGTCTCTGTGTGTGTGTCTGTGTGTCTGTGTGTGTCTGTGTGTGTCTGTGTGTGTGTCTCTGTGTCTGTGTGTGTCTCTGTGTGTGTGTCTGTGTGTGTCTGTGTCTTTATGTATGTGTGTGTGTCTGTCTGTGTGTGTCTCTGTGTGTGTTTGTGTGGGCTGGCCGCGGCACCTGTTCTGAAACCCTCACCCGCACCGCGGGCAAGCGAAGCGACAGGCGCCGGGCGAGATTGAAATGAACAAACCATCTTCTCCCTGTGCCACGTGTGGGACGCGTTGCTCCTCCTGGGGTCTCTGTGGGGTCGCTCACGCTCACACACTCACACACTCCACACTCACACACTCACTCACACACACTCACACACTCTCACACTCACACACTCACACACTCACACACTCTCACACTCCACACACTCTCACACTCACACGCTCCACACTCACACACTCCACACTCACACACGCTCATACACTCTCACAAACACACACACACACACGCTCTCACACTCCACACTGACACACAAGCTCTCACACACTCACACACTCCACGCTCACACACTCTCACAAACACACACACACGCTCTCACACTCAACACTCCACACACACACTCACACATTCCACACACACACGCTCTCACACTTCACACTCACACACGCACGCTCTCACACTCACACAAACCGAAAAAAAGATCCCCCGTGTAGCCTTGACAGACTATAGGGTCAAGTGCTGTTAACGAGTAGCACCTATGAAGGCCGGAACGGCACACGAGGGGGTGGGTGGCCAGCACCACGCCCGGCCGCCTTTGTCTCCCCAGTGGCGATGTTTACACACCGCACCAGGTACTATTTTGAGGCTGAGTCGACCTAAGGGAGGCCCAGTACCGGTTCAGATAATCGTCACTGGTGTTGGCCGTGAGCAGGAATCGAACTTGTGTTACTGGGTTCATAGACGCAGTGAGCTAACCATTACGTGTAGGCACGCACACACACACAGGCACGCACACACAGGCACGCACACACAGGCACGCACAGGCACACACACACGGGCACACACACACACGGGAACACACAGGCACGCACACACAGGCACGCACAGGCACACACACGGGCACACACACGGGCACACACAGGCACGCACACACAGGCACGCACAGGCACACACACACACAGGCACACACACACACGGGCACACACACACACACACGGGCACACACACACACACACGGGCACACACAGGCACGCACACACACACAGGCACGCACACACACACGGGCACACACATACACACGGGCACACACAGGCACGCACACACACACGGGCACATACACACACAGGCACGCACACACACACGGGCACGCACACACACACAGGCACGCACAGGCACACACACACGGGCACACACACACACACGGGCACACACACGGGCACACACAGTCACGCACAGGCACGCTAACACAGCCCATCTGTGTAGCTACACAGCGGGTGATGGTTGTGTGACCACAACCCGTGCAAGCCCCGGCCGCCTTTGTCTCCCCAGCGCTGTATGTTTCTACTGCCAGTGTCTTTGTGGTGTTTAACACGCCGAGACGAGGCACTTATGTCGAGGCCGAGACGACCTCGGGGAAGGCGTCCCAGGGGAGCAGTTTGGACATCAGAGCCCGCTCGCCACTGACGTTAGCCGTGCAGCAGCACAGGGCGCGGGCTGCCCGCACCTGCTGCGCCTCGTCACGTGCTCGGGGCGAGCGCCGCGATTCTGCGACTCGGCGTGACGCCACGGGAATGCATCACAGAGCGCGGCCACGTGCACTCGTCTCGGCCACGTGGTCTCATCAGCTGGCAAGTCGCCAGCTCCGGTTCGAGCAAAGACTGCTGCTGCTGATGAGACGCTGAACGTCGAAACCGGTCCAGAGGTGGCCTCGATTAAACCAACGATGCTGCCGAGTGGATAGGCCACGGTGCGATTGGGATGTGTGCATAATCACGTTAATTCCGTGTGTGGATAATCGTCAGCTGTCGCCATCCTCGGTAGGGCTGCAGGATGGCACCGTGGGTCTCCCTCCCACCGCTCACCACATACGCACACTTACAATGTCAGCCGTGTTGGGCAAACAAACATCGCGTTGCTGAAACATTCGCTGCACTCACTCAGTTGTGACCTCACAGGAGCAGCTGCAGCTGCAGCAGCAGCAGCGTCATCACCCCCTGCTGCAAAACACTTGAGCAGGACCCTCCTGAGAAGAGGCAAGAGACTCTGTGAAGCTTTTCTGATGTGGATGATGATACTACGATTACTGCTGCAGCACGAGTCCACGTTCACCCAGCACACAGTGGCCTCCAGCTCCCATCGGGCTGAGCAACCCAACAATACACACAGACACACACACAGATACATACACACAGGCACACACACACAGACACACACAGACACACACACACAGACACCAAAGAAAACACAGATCCCTCGTGTAGCCTTAACAGACTGTAGGGGCAAGTGCTGTTAGCGAGCACCTATAAAGGCCGGAACGGTACACGAGGGGGTGGGTGGCCAGCACCACGCCCGACCGCCTTTGTCTCCTTAGTGGCGATGTTTACACACTGCACCAGGTACTCATTTGAGGCTGAGTCGACCTAGGGGAGGCCCAGAACCGGTTCAGATAATCGTCACTGGTGTTGGTCGTGAGCGGGAATCTAACCCGGGTCTCCAGGTTCGTAGCGCAGCGTAGCGCTAACCGCTACACTACCACTCCCCATGAGTGGGTGAGTGGGTATGAGACGTGGGTGAGTGGGAGAGGTGAGTGGGTATGAGACGTGGGTGGGTGGGACGGATAGGTGAGTGGGAGAGAGTTGGGTGAGGAGGTAGGCGAGTCGGAGCGATGGGTTGGGTAGGAGAGGTGAGTGAGTGGGAGAGATAGGCGAGGTGGGAGAGAGTTGGGTAGGAGAGGAGTGAGTGGGAGAGATGGGAGAGGTGAGTGAGTGGGTGGGAGAGGTGAGTGGGTGGGAGAGGTGAGTGGGTGGGAGAGGTGAGTGGGTGGGAGAGGTGTGTGAGTGGGAGAGGTGAGTGAGTGGGAGAGGTGAGTGAGTGGGTAGGAGAGGGGAGTGAGGGAGAGTTGGGTGGGAGAGGTGGGTCAGGCGGGAGAGAGCCGGGCAGGAGCAGGAGGCTGGAGGGAGAGGCGGCTGCGTGCGCGCCGCGCGTTCCCGTGGCGACCGCTGCACCTGCGGGGCCTTGACGCTGGCGGCTTCCTGTGCTGCCGTCACCGCGGCCCGGCGATTGTCTCGCGGCCTCCGCTCGCTGACGACGACGGCGACGCCGCCGCCTGGGACCGCGCGGGCCACGTGTCCGAGCGACACGTCCACGCGGCGCGAGTCCGTGGGGAGCGCCGGGTTCGTAGCGGTCGGCGCCGCGCTACGAACCCGGCGACCCGGGTTCGTAGCGCGCGCTCACGGCCTTCACCGGTGACGGTGATCCGAACCGGACTTGGGGCTCTCCTAGGTCGACTCTGCCTAAAGTGAGTACCTGGTGCGGTGTGTAAACATCGCCACTGGGGAGACAAAGGCGGCTGGGCGTGGTGCTGGTCACCCATCCCCTCGCGTACCGTGTTGGCCTTAATAGGTGTTGGCTCCCAGGCGCATGCCCCAACAGTCTGTTAAGGCTGTACGGGATCTGTGTCCGTGTGTTCGTGCGTAGCGCAGTTCGCTGCGCCGTGAACCCTGCGGTCCGGGTTCGACTTCCGTTCAACATTGTTCACTTGAATTTCGATTTAAAGCTTTCGTGACTGCAGGGATTCATCTTCTTGGTTCTTTCGGTAAAGTCACGTAGAAGGGAAGTAATAAAATAATAAAAATAAAACATAATAAAACAATTCTCACGACGTTTCGGCCACAACGCAAGCAGCCGTCCTCAGGTGAAAACCAGGTCCGTCGAGGCGACAGAGTCTGAATGAAACAGCACACGAGCTTGGAGCATATATATAAGCTGGGCGCATTGACAAAGGAATTTGCATATCAAAATGAATTTAGCATATTTATGGGAAATGCAGGAATGTGATTAGTACTGCATATGCATGTGCATTATGCAGGATTAACAGCATCAAAGGGAGCTGCAGTTACTGCTGCTGCAGCAGTTGCTGCTGCTGCTGCAGTTGCTGCTGCTGCTGCAGTTGCTGCTGCTGCTGCAGTTTCTGCTGCTGCTGCAGTTGCTGCTGCTGCTGCACTTGCTGCTGCTGCTGCACTTGCTGCTGCTGCTGCAGTTGCTGCCTTATCCATTTTAATATAACACTATGTATTATTCTACCCACCCTAATGTGTATCATACTGCTATATGTTTACTGTACAATTACGACACCATACATTACTCTGCACACTGCACCATGCCAGTGAGTGGAACGTGGTCTGAAAGTCACCGTAAACGTGAACACAATCAGTTAAGATCCGAAATGGTTTATTACGTCCTTCCAATGATTGCTAAGCCAGAATCCATCTTCTCGGTTGAAATTGTCTCTGTGTTTGTATATGTGGATCGCCTCATGAACGAATCTCTCATGATAGCCAGATGGCTTGCAGATAACCTCTGTCTTGGAGAAGTCAATGTCATGTGAGCCCACTGAATTGTAACAGTGATCTGCCACGGCTGAGGTGTTTGTCCTACCGTGTTTCAGGTCTGCCTTATGTTCACGGATGCGGTCCGAGACATGTCGTTTGGTTTCTCCAATGTAACTGCTACCACAGAGGAAACTTAGTTTGTAGACGCCAGGGTACTGTATGTCTGGAACCACATCTTTTACAGACGGGACCAGATCACGGATTTTATGTACTGTGTTGAATCAATGCGCCCAGCTTATATATATGCTCCAAGCTCGTGTGCTGTTTCATTCAGACTCTGTCGCCTCGACGGACCTGGTTTTCACCTGAGGACGGCTGCTTGCGTTGTGGCCGAAACGTCGTGAGAATTGTTTTATTATGTTTTATTTTTATTATTTTATTACTTCCCTTCTACGTGACTTTACCGAAAGAACCAAGAAGATTGTTCACTTGAGTCGTGAGACGCGTTTTGAGGAGGGTCCTGTCAAGTCTTTCACGTGTGATCTCAGTTGAGTGATTTTAAATACACAATTTAAGTATTGGGGATTTGTGGGCCAATACCCATACAAGGGAATATCACACAACCTCCACTGACTCACTCTGTAGGACAGGAGGAGATCACACAATATCCACTGACTCACTCTGTAGGACAGGAGGAGATCACACAATCTCCACTGACTCACTCTGTAGGACAGGAGGAGATCACACAATCTCCACTGACTCTGTAGGACAGGAGGAGATAACACAATCTCCACTGACTCACTCTGTAGAACAGGAGGAGATCACACAATCTCCACTGACTCACTCTGTAGAACATGAGGAGATCACACAACCTCCACTGACTCACTCTGTAGGACAGGAGGAGATAACACCATCTCCACTGACTCACTCTGTAGAACAGGAGGAGATCACACAATCTCCACTGACTCTGTAGAACATGAGGAGATCACACAACCTCCACTGACTCACTCTGTAGGACAGGAGAAGATCACACAATCTCCACTGACTCACTCTGTAGGACAGGAGGAGATCATATAAACTCCACTCACTCTGTAGAACAGGGGGATATCACACAAGCTCCACTCATTCACTCTGTAGAACAGGAGGAGATCATACAATCTCCACTGACTCACTCTGTAGGACAGGAGGAGATCACACAATCTCCACTGACTCACTCTGTAGGACAGGAGGAGATCATATAAACTCCACTCACTCTGTAGAACAGGGGGAGATCA
Source organism: Lethenteron reissneri (assembly GCF_015708825.2). Lineage (NCBI taxonomy): Eukaryota > Metazoa > Chordata > Hyperoartia > Petromyzontiformes > Petromyzontidae > Lethenteron > Lethenteron reissneri. Next base: position 6,618,233 of record NC_083840.1, read on the forward strand.
TACAAACTCCACTCTGTAGAACAGGGGGAGGTCACACAAGCTCCACTCATTCACTCTGTAGAACAGGAGGAGTCTATACAGACTCCACACACAGAGGCATCCGAGTCGGAAATCGAACCCAGGCCCTTCTCGCCCGAGAGTCACCACCACCGCGCTGCAGTCCGAATCGTCCTGGCGACTTGCTGACGCACAGCCGAGATCTGCTGCTGATATTGCTTCGTGTCAGTCACCAGCCAGGGTCCATCCATTGCTGGGTGAAGGCTTCCCCAATCCACTGATCCTGTGCCAAGAACGAATCCACCCGGCGCTTCCCGATCTCTGCCGTTACCTCGCCCCTTCCCCCAGTGGCATTCCCCGACTCCGTCTCCCCTTGGCACGACGACCTTTCCCCTCCGAGCACGGAAGCCTCGGCGGCCCGAGGAGCTCTTTAAATCCGCTCCGCGTCGGCTGTGGCAGATGCGCGCTGAATTATTAATCACGCGAATGGGTAATGCTCAAATTCATTGTCCCATTCCACAGGTTTGACTGTTTTATACTATGCAGAGGGTGTGTGTCTGGGTGTGTCTCGGTGTGTGTGTGTGTCTGGGTGTGTCTCGGTGTGTAGAGGGCGTGTGTCTGGGTGTGTCTCGGTGTGTGTGGGTGTGTCTGGGTGTGTCTCGGTGTGCAGAGGGTGTGTGTCTCGGTGTGTCTGGGTGTGTCTCGGTGTGTCTGGGTGTGTCTCGGTGTGTGTGTGTATCGGTGTGTGTGTGTGTGTGTGTCTGGGTGTGTGTGTGTCTCGGTGTGTCTGGGTGTGTGTGTGCCTGGGTGTGTCTGGGTGTGTGTGTGTGTGTATGTGTGCCTGGGTGTGTCTGGGTGTGTGTGTGCCTGGGTGTGGGTGTGTCTGGGTGTGTCTGGGTGTGGGTGTGTCTGGGTGTGTCTGGGTGTGTGTATGTGTGTCTGGGTGTGTCTGGGTGTGTGTATGTGTGCCTCGGTGTGTCTGGGTGTGTGTATGTGTGCCTCGGTGTGTCTGGGTGTGTGTGTGTGCCTCGGTGTGTCTGGGTGTGTGTGTGTCTCGGTGTGTCTGGGAGTGTTCGTATGCGGTAGTGCAGCGGTTAGCGTGCCGCGCAGCGAACCCCGCGGCCCGAGTTCGATTCCCGCTCACTGCCACCAACACCAGTTACGATTATCTGAATCCGGTCTTGGGCCTCCTCTAGGTCGACTCGGCCGCAAATGAGTCCCTGGTGCGATGTGCAAACAATGCCACTCTGGCAACAAAAGCGGCCTGGCGTGGTGCTGGCCACCTACCCCCTCGTACCGTGCCGGCCTTCATAGGTGCTCGCTAACAGCACTTGCCCTATACATCTGTTAAGCTTATAGGGAGGGAAGCTTTGTCTTTGTCTTCGGAGCGGGATTGTTGGTGTGCAAGGGGAGCGGTGGCGCAGCGGTTAGCACCGAGACGACTCTTCCCCCCCCCCACGCCGCGTCCCTCTCCTGCCGTGGATGTCCCCTCGGCGGCTCCACGGCAGCTCCACGGGCGATGGCCACTGACCCCGAGCTGCGGCTCGCGGCCACGCCCCAGCTTGCTACTCCGGGGCTGCTGTGGAAAGCCGGATAACCGCTAACCGGTTTGTGGGACCGGTTAGCGGTTGCCTGACTTCCTGGACCGGTTTCTGATTCCAGCGGAACGCGAGCAATGGATGCAACTGCAGCGGTTAGCGCGCGAGACCGACCGAATGTCGGTATGTTGAACTTTTTTCGTACCGTACGTAGCCAACCGACCACAGCGGGACGAGTGGGGAACTCCCCGAGTTGCAGCAACTGCCGCGCCGGGAGATAGAGTGGAGCCGGGGCGTTCTGGACAGCAGCAGCCGCAGCGCTGCTGTCGGAGATGAACGCCTTGCATTGTCTGCGGCACAAACCGGTTTTGAACCGGTTTTGTTTCATCCGGTTCGAGGTGATGAGTGGGGGCCCGGGCAGCAGGCGGCGTGACGGCGAAGGGCGATGGCCGACGAGGTGGAGCGAGCGACGAGGTCGCGGGTGGAGCGTGGGAGGTGGAGCATGGGAGGAGGTCGCGGGTGGAGCGTGGGAGGAGGTGGCGGGTGGAGCGGCCTTCATCCAGCAGTGGACTGACCGTTGCTGATGATGAAATTGAGATCGAGTGGGAATGGGTGGCGCCGTGATCGGCACGCTGCTGACCACAGAGAATCGAACTCGCGCTGACCAGTTCCTGGTGCAGCGCTGACCGCTGGCCCAGCCCTTGCAGCGTTTTATTTATTTATTTGTGAAAATGGCGAGAAAAATGAAAGTTTTCTGATTTCCGACCTCGGAACTTTGACACTTGAACACCGCTGTGGTCGAGAGCGGAAAAGTCGGCACGCAGCCGACCACGTGCACACAGAGAGAGAGAGAGAAGTTGACATTGGTGAAGTTTGGCTACAGGCGGCGAGAGCGCGGGACGCCACGGCGAGAGGGGCAGCAGCAGCAGCAGCACCGCTCAGCCTCTGCTCGATCCACTGCTGGATGAAGTCCCTCCATGTGCCGGCCTGGCTGCCCGCTCCTGGGTTGGTGACGAGGTGAAGCACTTGCCACCGATGTTAGCCGTGGCTGGGAGTCGAACTCGGGCCACCAGATTCACTGACCACCTACACACACTCACTGAATCTTCCAAAGATAAAGATCCCCCGTGTAGCCTACGCAGGCTGTTGGGGCAAGGGCTAATTGATTCGAGTGGCGACTCTCAGCTGGTTAAATAAAGGACGTCAGTCAGGAGAGACGCGGCATCTCAATGGGCTGTCACCTGGTTAAACAAAGGGGCTGTCACTGGGCAGTGAGACGCGCTGTTCACACTGAGTGCAGATCCGCCGTCTTTGTGATGCTTGTTTAGGGTGGGGGGGTGATTTAGCGGGAAGGAGGAGGAGGGGGAGACAGGAATCCAACCCGGAGTTGTTTGCGCAACACAAGTTCGACTCCCGATGTGGGCGAACGCTAATCACAGAGCCACAGCTCCCCACACATGTACGTGTGTGTGTGTGTACGTGTGTGTACGTGTACACACACACACATGTATGTGTGTGTACGTGTACACACACACACATGTATGTGTGTACGTGTACACACACACACATGTACGTGTGTGTGTGTGTGCGTGTACACACAGCTGTCTGTAAAGGCTGCACACCCCTGTGTAGCCTGAAACAGATTGCTGGGGCAATTGATGTTAGCGAGCACCTATGAAGGCCAGCACGGCACACGAGGGGGTGGGTGGCCTCACACACGCACTGACCTATCACACACGCACTCACCTACACACACTATCACACACACCACCACCTACACACACACTCAGCTATACGCACACTCACCTCCACACACACTCTCACCTACACACCCTCTCACCTACACACACCATCACCCACACTGACCACCACCTACACACACTCTCACCTACACACACACTCACCTCCACACCCTCTCACCTCCACACACACCATCACCCACACACACCACCACCTACACCATCACCTACACACACCATCACCTACACCATAACCTACACACACCATTACCCACACACACCATCACCCACACACACCACCACCTACACACACCATCACCTACACACACCATCACCTACACACACCATCTCACCTCCACACACCCTCTGACCTTCACACCCTCTCACCCACTGACACAGAATTTCCACCATTCTCTGAAATCCAAGCACACGTTTTTTTTCCGACTCAAGTTCAGAAATGTTAGGGGTCACTAAGAATATAAAAAAAACAACAACACACTGGTGGGCGGGGGGGGGGGGGGTAAAACTAACTAACATCTCTGCATATTTATTTTTTTACAATAAATATTTAAATTCCTTTCCGCGCGTGAAAGTCGTGACCCTGGCCAGCCACAACGCTCGGCCCGTTCGCGTTTCACAAGAAACAACCACGCACACGAGCCGCCTGTGACCCTCCACAGATAATTGAATAACGACACAAGATCAACGTATGTCCCGAATCCATAAGAAAGTTTTTTTTGGGTTAGATCGCGTAAATATAGAAACGTTGTGTCGTTAAACCCGCCACCACCCGCCACGGCCAACTCGTGAGGTCTGTCACGTGAACAGAACGTGGCTAAGTCGTCACGCGTCGAGCACTCGCCGCTGTGTGTGTGTGCTGGCACACCCCACTCGTTTTCTGTGCAGGGTGGTGGCGGGTTTAACGACACAGTTATATAGTTACGCGATGCTACCCCAAAAACACACTATTAGAGATTATATTGGTCGCGAAAGCCTTCGTGTTACACTTTCCTGTATTTTTTTACGCATCACATCAGCCGCACAGCCTTTTGGGAGCGCGTAATTTGAGCTGCATTTGAACACGAGAAGATCTCTGAGCCGGTTTCTACACTCGGGTTCTCATCAGCAGTCGGCTATCGCGATGCTGTTGATTCTGTACTCGTGGCTGTTTCTAGATATGTGATTTTCGCGTGTCACTTGTAATATCCACTCGGCATTGGATATCCGGCGCGGTGTGTATAAAGCATCGGCGGCACTGGGGAGACAAAGGCGGCCGGCCCTGGTTCTGACCACATCCACAGCCCTTGTGTTCATACGGGGCCGCGACTCGCTGACAGCACTTGCCCCAATAGAATGCGCAGGCTACGCTGGCGGGGGAACTTTGTCTTGTGGTGTGCGCTCGGAGTCTCCGAGCGGAGTGGGATCCGTGCCGGAGAGAGGCAATCAGCGCCGCACTTCAAACGCCCGAGTTCCCATTAACGTGGGATGCGGGCGCGTTCACTCTTCGCGTCGGATGCGCGTTCATATTTAATCGCCAGGGCCTTTGTGCGGTCGATGGGAGCGAACTGTGAAGATCCGATCGAAAGAACTCAACGCATCTGTTGGTAATGCCACCGTTGTTGCGGACAGGGAACGACGTCGCTATAATGAGCGGCATTTGTGGAAGTGCCCCCTTCTCCACAGCACGCTACAAATGTGGAGAAAGGGCCATTGCCTGAAACGTCGCTTATTACAGGGTTTCGTTTTGGAGCCCCATGCCCAGTGTTGAACTGACGAACGCGTAGAGGCGCCGTGGTGGTTGTTGTGGTTGTTGTTGTGGTTGTTGTGGTTGTTGTTGTTGTCTGTGCACCACGACCTACGCAGCAACAGCAGCACCGACAAAGGTCGACAGATGAGAGACACTCGATGGAGCAAGTTCCTCAGCGTCGACAGAATCCGATGAGCCATGAAGCTGTTCTTCACAGCATGTCCCGCAGGGGTACGTGCGAACGCTACGGCGACAAACAACACTCAACCATGACCCCGTGCCCCTTCTAAACATCTGTGAAAAAAGAGCTTCATAGATCATCGGATTCCTCCAGTCTGAATCACGATTCTGAGGGGCACCGCAGTCGAGGCTGTCCGGCAGCACTGCGTGTGGTGGGGCAGAGCGAGTGGCTACTCCGACCTCTTTCTGGAGGTGCGGCCAGCGGGTGGAAGAGTAGGCCAAGGTGCCACTGCGTAGACGAGAGGAGTAGGAGGAGCGTGGAGATGGATGGTGGCGTGGGGACTCCTCGTGCTTGCCGCTCGCTCCCGAGGGTCTTCGCGATGACCCCCCCTCCCCCCGCGCCAACTCCTCTTGGATGAATTCGTGGAAAATCTCAATAGATGTCCCAAGCACGGAGCCAAATGTGGAGTTATGGAAGGTGGTGCACACACAACGACAAAGACAAAGATCCCCCGTACAGCCTTCAGTGGACTCTTGGGGCAAGTGGCGTTAGCGAGTCGCAGCGCCGTTGAAGGCCGCCACAGGGCACGTGAGCGCGGAGGGGCGGCCAGCGCCACGCCCGGCATGCCGCCTTTGTCTCCCCAGTGGATGATGTCTAAACCGAGCTCGGTAATGGTTTAAGGCCGAGTTGACCTAGGGGAGACCCAGGACCGGTCCAGACGTTGGTCGATGTTGGCCGTGAGCGTGAATCGAACTCGGGTCGCCAGGTTCCATAGCGCACTCCGCTTAGCCACTACGTCACCGCTCCCCACACGCACACGACGTCTACACGAGTACACGACTACACGAGTACACGACTACACGAGCTACACGAGTACACGACTACACGAGTACACGACTACACGAGTACACGAGTACACGACTACACGAGTACACGAATACACGAGTACACGAATACACGAGTACACGAATACACGAGTACACGAATACACGAGTACACGAGTACACGAGTACACCGACCGACACAGATTCACAAAGAGACGCACACAGATGCACCCATTCACACATATACACACACACTGATACACACACAGACACAACAACAACAACCGCCATTCGCTACCGCTACTAAGTGGCGGTGACGTCACCACTACGCTTGTGCCAGGCCATGTGCACCTTGAGGCCACGTGAAGTGTCGAATGCCCGCTGGCAGGGGGTCACGGGGCAGACCCAGGTGCCACGGGTCGACTGACCGAGATGACCGAGATGACTGGCTGATGCACCACCCTGTGCCCCCTACTGTATCAACTTGATGTGCTTTAGCCACCCGGCGCTCCACTCGTTGTTGTGAGCGTCGCTCCTCCGCCCTCCGTTGTTGTTGGAGGGCGACTGCCTCCAACTGCCCAGTATCGTCCTTCACGAGCCTCCTCCACAGAGGCCGATCTTGACAGTCATCGGCAAGTCCTCTCAGCTCCAAGTCCTCCTGTACCAGACACACACACAGACACACACACAGACACACGAGTGTATTGCTGTGCTCCTGACGATGACGATTTGGACAGATCTACATAGAGTATTAACCCTGCTGGTGCTACATGTGTCATGTGGCGACTGATGATGATTTACAAATATATATTAAGCTGCCGTGGCGGGAGCTGATGTGTTGAGAATGTGTGTGGCTGCTGCTGCTGCTGATGATGACGAAGTGTGTGTAAGCCCGCGCCTCGCCGTGTGTGGGCGGTGCGGTCGGCGCTACGCTGCGCTCCTAACCCGGCAACCCGAGTTCGATTCCCGTTCACGGCCAACGCCAATGACGATTATCAGAACCGGTACGACGGGGTCTCCCCCAGGTGGACTCTGCTTCAAATGCGCACCTGCTGCGATGTGTAAACATCGCCAAGAGGCAGCGGCGACGTTTAACGCATTCGCTCACAGCGCTTGCCCCGGAAGTCTGTGGAAGATATAGGGGGGATCTTTGTCTCGTGTTGGAGCGGTGGGGCAGTGGTTAGCGCGCTGAGACTCGATCTCGGTGACGATGTTCGCCTCACATGGGTACCTGGTGCAGCGTGCAGCACGTCAGCACCGGGGAAGACGAAGGCGACCAGGCGTGCTTCAGGCCACATCGGCCTTTATAGGTGCTCGTTAACAGCCCTTGCCCCCTGAACATCCTCCTGTAGGCTGCGCTGGGTGGCCTTTGTCTTGGTGTGGATGCGTGATGGTGGTGATTACACCACGGTGGTGGTGGTGATTGTACGATGGTGTGGTGGTGGTGATTGTACGACGGTGTGGTGGTGGTGATTGTACGATGGTGTGGTGGTGGTGATTGCATCATGGTGGTGGTGGTGCACCATGGTGGTGGTGGTGATTGCACGGTGGTGGTGGTGATTGTACGATGGTGTGGTGGTGGTGATTGTACGATGGTGTGGTGGTGATTGCACCATGGTGGTGGTGGTGATTGCACCATGGTGGTGGTGGTGGTGATTGCACCATGGTGGTGGTGGTGGTGATTGCACCATGGTGGTGGTGGTGGTGATTGCACCATGGTGGTGGTGGTGGTGATTGCACCATGGTGGTGGTGGTGGTGATTGCACCATGGTGGTGGTGGTGGTGATTGCACCATGGTGGTGGTGGTGGTGATTGCACCATGGTGGTGGTGGTGGTGATTGCACCATTGTGGTGGTGGTGGTGATTGCACCATGGTGGTGGTGGTGGTGATTGCACCATGGTGGTGGTGGTGATTGCACCGTGGTGGTGGTGATTGCACCATGGTGGTGGTGGTGGTGATTGCACGGTGGTGGTGGTGATTGTACGATGGTGTGGTGGTGATTGCACCATGGTGGTGGTGGTGATTGCACCATGGCGGTGGTGGTGGTGATTGCACCATGGTGGTGGTGGTGGTGGTAATTGCACCATGGTGGTGGTGATTGCACCATGGCGGTGGTGGTGGTGATTGCACCATTGTGGTGGTGGTGATGATTGCACCATGGTGGTGGTGGTGGTGGTAATTGCACCATGGTGGTGGTGATTGCACCATGGTGGTGGTGGTGGTGATTGCACCATGGTGGTGGTGGTAATTGCACCATGGTGGTGGTGGTGGTGATTGCACGGTTCGCACAACACGAAGGGAATCGCGCTCTCGTGGTGGTTCTGAGACATTCTACGAATTCCGGGGCGAGAGATTTTGGGAGATGGAGCTGCTTACAGAGGCTGCCCTTTTATGGGTAAAGTCTTTGAATACAAAGATTACAGCCACTTACACACACACACGCACCGTGCGAGTGAACTGCTGCTGCTGCTGCTGCGTGGGCAGTGGTGCACACGCACGGTGCACACACAAACTCAACGCACTCTCATTAACACCACTGCGGCTTTAATAATAGATGCATAATAGGCGACGTTTCGGGAAATGGTCCTTTGCCATAGGGTAGAAACCATACGTGCTATGGTGAAGGGTAGTTGCCCGAAACGTCGCCGATTAGGATTACAGTACATCTATATTTTCGCATAGTACACAAACACATGTAGTTCACGTACTATGAAGAAGGCCTATTGCCCGAAACGTCGCCGGTTACAAGCGTTTTCTTTCGAGGCCCCCCCCAGGTTTGCTGTGGGCGAGCGGCGTGAGTATCGGGGCTTCTCCGCAGCTCGTGGGCTCATCAGCACGCCCAGGCCGGCGACGGCTTCCAGTGCGAAACCCCAGAATCATCAGCACGCCCCGGCCGGCTACCCGAGCCCCAGGAATGCGAGATGGACAGGGGGTGGCGCTGCGTGGGGGTGCGTGGGGGGGAGGGCAGTTTTAAAGACAAAGGCGGCCAGTAAAGATTTGTGTACCCACAGCAGATGCCGTTAACTCTCAAAATAGAGCAGCCCAATTGGTATGTGGTGTATGTGGGTGTGGTGTGTGGTGTATGTGTGTGTGGTGTATGTGTGTGGTGTATGTGGTGTGTGTGGGTGTTATGTATGTGGTGTATGTCTGTGGTGTGTGTGTGTGCGTGTGTGTTCGATTCCCGCTCAGGCCAACACCAGTGACGATTATTTGAACCGGTCCTGGGCCTCCCCTTTGGTAGACTCAGCCTCAAATGAGTACCAGGTGCGGTGTGTAGTAAACATCATAGCACTGGGGAGACAAAGGCGGCCAGGCGTGGCGGGACTGACCACACACCCCCTCGTGTGCCGTTCAGGGCTTCATAGCTGCTCCGGGAACAGCACTTGCCCCGACAGTCTCACGCTACATGTGGGATCCTGAAGGCTGTATGGGGGACCTTTGTCTTTGTGTGGGATGTGTGAGTGTACTCCATTAATTCCGACTACAATAGGCCATTATGTGGGGCAAACAATCATGGACATGATACAAATGTATCGCATCAGCAGGCCGATGATGCACCGCCGCTCCTTCATGAATGGGACATTAAAGGCGACCACAGTGGTGCGACTGTGAGCATGTAGCCCCAAACTATGGGCGATATCGCAAACCCAGAGACTCGTGGAGATGCACAGAGACCCACGGAGAAATACAGAGACTCATGGAGATACATAGACCCATAGAGACTCGTAGAGTTGCATTGGGACCCATCGAGGTACACAGAGACCCATAGAGCCATGGACATCCATTAAAGACACGACCACAGTGGTGCAATTGTGGCCATGCAACCCACATTATGGACCACAGAGTGACCCCTCTGTGGTCTGCGCTGCCTCAAGGGAGTTGGAGGAGGAACGGCGATGCGACACGAAGTCTCGCTGCTGAAGCCCCCCCACCCCCTCTCTCTCTCTCGTCATGGCAGCAGCAGCAGCACTTGACGTTGGCATCGAGCCAAATCAGCAGTTTTCACCGATGACTTCAATTCTAAATGAGATGTATACTGTATTTTAAATATATTTTGTTGGTGGGAAAATTTCTCGGTTTGGGTTTGCGTGTGCGTGGAAGCGGTGGTCGTGGCTAACAACAGCGGCGAGTCGGTCTAACACGTCGGCTTTCGCGACCAATATCATCCGTAATATTTACGCGATCAAACCCAACAACCTCTGATGATGAACAGTGGCGAGTAATGTGTGAACCGTCCCTGGCCATTCCTTAGCTTCGTCCCTGGCCTTGTGTGTGAATGTGAGCACTGGGAGGCAAGCGACAGAGAAGGGCGACTGGCCATGGGGAGTCTGGCTCCACCCCACCCCCCTCGCGCTCGTTAACGGCACCTGAGCCATCAGTCTGTGAAAGGCTACACGGGGGATCTTTGTCTGTGTGTATGTGTGCGTGTGTGTCTTTGTGTGTGTGCGTTCGTGTGTGTGGGGGTGTGTGTTGGTGAGTTGAAAGGGTGTGTGGGTGAGTGTGTTGTGACCCCTTGTGTGGTGAGTGGGTGGTGAGTGGGTGGTGAGTGGATGGTGAGTGTGTGGTGAGTGGGTGGTGAGTGGATGGTGAGTGGATGGTGATTGGGTGGTGAGTGTGTGACCTGCGGTGTGGTGAGTGGGTGGTCAGTGTGTGACCTGTGGTGTGGTGAGTGGGTGGCGAGTGTGTGGTGACCTGTGGTGTGGTGAGTGGGTGGTGAGTGTGTTGTGACCTGGAGTGGGGTGAGTGTGTGGTGAGTGGGTAGTGAGTGTGTTGCGACCTGCGGTGTGGTGAGTGGGTGGTGAGTGTGTTGTGACCTGGAGTGGGGTGAGTGGGTGGTGAGTGTGTGGTGAGTGGGTGGTGAGTATGTTGTGACCTGGAGTGGGGTGAGTGGGTGGTGAGTGTGTTGTGACCTGGAGTGGGGTGAGTGGGGGGTGAGTGGGTGGTGAGTGTGTTGTGACCTGGAGTGGGGTGAGTGTGTGGTGAGTGGGTAGTGAGTGTGTTGTGACCTGCGGTGTGGTGAGTGGGTAGTGAGTGTGTTGTGACCTGCGGTGTGGTGAGTGGGTGGTGAGTGTGTTGTGACCTGGAGTGGGGTGAGTGGGTGGTGAGTGTGTGGTGAGTGGGTGGTGAGTATGTTGTGACCTGGAGTGGGGTGAGTGGGTGGTGAGTGTGTTGTGACCTGGAGTGGGGTGAGTGGGTGGTGAGTGTGTGGTGAGTGGGTGGTGAGTGTGTTGTGACCTGGAGTGGGGTGAGTGGGTGGTGAGTGTGTTGTGACCTGGAGTGGGGTGAGTGGGGTGAGTGGGTGGTGAGTGGGTGGTGAGTGTGTTGTGACCTGGAGTGGGGTGAGTGGGTGGTGAGTGTGTGGTGAGTGGGTGGTGACCTGCAGTGTGGTGGTTGTAGACCGTAAGGATGAGACGGCGTGTGTGTAAGGCGGGGGGGGGGGCTGTCTGTGTGTAATGTATGTGTGTGTGTTCTGTGTCTGTGTCAAGTGTGTGGATATGTGTGTGTGTCTGTGTGTAATATATGTGTGTGTCTGTGTGTAATGTATGTGTGTCTGTGTAATATGTGGGGAGACATCTGTGATCCCCAGCTGCTATTCATCTCCGTTAACCCATAGCGCCTGTCCCGTGACCTCCTGCCAGATGAGCCTCCCGATCGCACGCCTCCCCAACGTGCACCTCGGGCGGCTGTCGCCGTCACGTACACGTGTGACACATGTGTGGTGTATGTGTGATACATGTGTATGTGTGATGTGTATGTGTGATGGATGTGTGTATGTGTGGTGTATGTGTGGTGTATGTGTAGTGTATGTGTGGTGGTGTGTGTAGGAGCGGTGGCGCAGTGGTTAGGGAGCTGTGCTTGCGAACCCGGCAACCCGAGTTCGATTCGTGACGATTATCGGAACCGGTCCTGGGCTTCCCATAAGTCAACTTGGCCTCAAATGAGTACCTGGTGCGATGTGTAAACATCGCCACTGGGGAGACAAAGGCGGCCGGGCGTGGTGCTGGCCACCCACTCCCTCGTGTGCCGCGCCGGCCTTCAGTAGGTGCCGCTCTCTTGCAGCACTTGCCCCACAAGTCGGTTCAGGCTACCTGGGGGGAGCTTTTTTCTGTGTTTCTGTACAGACACACACACGCCCGCACACACACGCACGCACACGCACGCACGCACACACGCACGCACGCACGCACACACGCACGCACACACACACGCACACACACACGCACACACGCACACGCACGCACAAAACAAAGATCCCCCGTTTAGCCTTAACAGACTGTAGGGGCAAGTGCTGTTAGCGAGCACCTATGAAGGCCGGAACGGTACACGAGGGGTGGGTGGCCAGCACCACGCCCGACCGCCTTTGTCTCCCTAGTGGCGATGTTTACACACCGCACCAGGAACTCATTTCAGGCCGAGTCGACCTAGGATGTTGGCCGTGAGCGGGAATCGAACCCGGGTCGCCAGGTTCATAGCGCAGCGCGCTAACCGCTACACTACCGCTCCCCACAACACGCACGCACACACACATACACACATACACACGCACACACACACACGCCACTCTGCCGGCTTAGCAAGTAAATAATGAAATAAGCACTGGGGGCTAAATAATAGCCGGCTCAGGCGTGACACAATAGCGGTGATTCAACTCGCGCGCGAGCAATGCGAGGAATTCGGGCATCTACCCTTTGCAGAGGGCCTGGACACAGACACCACACACACCACTCGCTCACTTATCTCCCCTTGCAGAGACAAAGATCCCCCGTATAGCCTGTCACAGACTGTTGGGGCAAGTGCTGTTTGCGAGCACCTAATGAAGGCCGGCACTGTGGCACACGAGAGGGAAGGTGGCAAACACCACGCCCGGCCGCCTTTGTCTCCCCAGCGCTGATGATGTTTACACATCGCAACCGATAGTCATTTGAGGCAGAGTCGACCTAGGGGAAGCCCAGGACCGGTTAAAATATTCGCCATCGATGGTGAGTGGGAAGGGGTCGCCGGGTTCGTAGCGCAGCGGCCTAACTGCTGCGCCACCGCTCCCCACTCGCACTGACACGCACACAAACACACCTGCACACTCAGCTCCACACAGAGAGACCCTCTGTGTGGCCTGCACACCTATACACAAACACGGTCTCTCTCTCTCGAGTGTGTGCGTGTCCTGTGCACCCATCTTCATAGGTGCTCGCTAACAGCACTTGAACCCACCAGAGGTTGTTTGTGAGAACTGTATTCCTGCAGACGTTCTCACGCTCTCCCTCCCACCCTCCCACAGGCGCACTCTCCCACCTCTCGCTCACATGACCCAGATATTGAAATATCAGATGTACTTTGTGATAAAAGCGGCCTTGATATTAAATGCTAATTAATTCGTGTTTTGCGTCTGATCCCCGCGGTTCACAATTCAATTGAAAACAAAGACGGGAATGGGCGTGCGTCCGTGGGGAGCGGTGGTGCAGTGGTTGGCGCACTATGCCACGAACTCGGTAACGCGAGTTCATCGTGTTGGCCACCCACCCCCCTCGTTGGCTGTGCCGAGCTGAACGGGGCTCGCTCACAGCGCACAGGCCCCAGCAGCGCGTGCAGGCTGCACGGGGGATCTTTGTCGGTGGTTGCGTGTGACGCTTGCCGCCCATTACCCTCACGGCTTGCTCGCATCCACCACGGGGGCAAACGGGGAATTCGGTGCAGTGCTACGGGCTGGTGAATATCATTACTTAAATGAATAACCAAAGGACAATGAATAACCAGACATCTCAATAAGTGGTGGCTGCCATTCCTCCTGCGAGGAGCTGGACAGGTACCACCTGGGATTTTATGAGATACATTCAGTCCAGTGGACGAGTTTCGGCTCTTTTCACTACAATTGATGAACTAGGAGCAGGATAAAGTAATGCAACAGGGCGTGGTTCCTCTTCCTAATAAAATAATGGAGGAGGTTGTGGGAGCGTAGCGACGAGCTGTGGGAAGCTGCGAGTGCGAGGCTCCTGTGGGCTCGCCTCCTCATGAACACGAGGTGAGGAATGGTGGTGGCTGCTTATGCCCCCACTGCAGACGAACATCAGCGGAGGGATGCAGGCAAGGCCGGATGAGTCAGATGCCTTCTCTGACCTCCTGTCACAGATGCTGGCTAAAGTGGCCCCTTGGGATAGAGTCTCCTTATTGGCTGACTTTAATGTCCAAATCGGAGGCATTACAGCAATAGATTCTTCTACTGCTGACAGAGTTATTTGGCTCAACCGCCTCAATTTTAAATCGTAGTTGTTGCTCTCCATCAACATCGACATACGAAGAAGAACGTCCAAGTGAGACGTGATCACGTGACGTGGAAGTCATCGCAAGGCCATTGCGCCTCCGATTAGTACGGTTGGCTACGTACGGTGTGAAAGAATTCCAACATAGATACATTGGTCAGATTAGCTCAAGAATAACAGGATGGGGCTGCTAGAGCTCTGTGCAGCCCATGGCCTTGTAATGACCAACACGCTGTCCCGGAATCGGCCTATCCACTTGGCATCTTTGGTGCATGCCAGCCGCAAGCAAGAACATCTGCTGGACTTTGCAGTGGTGGCACAACGAATGCGTTTGTTGACACCAGAATCAACTGTCGAGTTGATCCGTCTACAAAGAAATGCTGTCTAGTTATTTGTAAGACGACCCAGCCATTGAACCACTGTCGTGGTGGGCACACACATAGGACTACATTCCAACCCGCAATAGCCTGGTCTCGGTCAGCTGTTACTTGCAGCTCGGGTTGGCATCTCTCCCCCCACCCCCCACGCCCTTTTCCTCCTCCCTCCGAATGCCAAGGGGGAGATTGCTGAGGTTCGGAGCTGTGGCCCACGCAGCTGCTTTGGCTCCGCAGAATACACAGTCCAGAGACATGCCCAGAAAACCTGGCCGATGCGAGGAGGTGTTCGAGTCGGCTGAGAGAAATCAAACGGACGCATTCCCACCGTCTCCAACATCCCACGTCCGAGGATGAGGAGGCTTGCCGCAGCCTCCGCTCGGAAGGTTCGCCTTGCCGTGCGGTGCTGCAAGCATGGGCGAAACCGCTTGAGCAGGCTGCATCACAAAGCGCTCTTTAACTCCATCAAAAGAGTAACTTGCGCACCGCACCTATTGCTGTGCTTAAGGGCATAAATTATCTGATTTCCAACTCTCAATAAAAGGTCTGCAGATTTGCCGAACATTTGTGTAAATTCTTGTTCAGAGAGAAACCCCCCTCAGCTCCAATGAGATCATGGGGCAAGATATGGCTAATCCTGTCCGGGCTGCCCAGCCTCAAGTAATGGAGGTAGTATCCACACCCTGCGAGTGGCTGGCTGATGTTCCATCTGTTGAAGTACGCAGAACGACCCAGAGCCTGAGAGCAGGTAAAGACGACCCCTCCCCAGTGAACTGCTGAGAGGGAGGGTGGTGATTGTGTGCACGTGACCACAGCTGCCTGGTCCACGGGACCGCAGGATTGCGACGATGACCTGGTGGCTTCCTCTTCTTCCTGGAAGGGAGACCGCACCGATGGCAACAACTTCCGAATATCTCCCTGCTCAATCTAGCGCGGGACAAGGCACAGTGCCCGGATGAGGCTTGTGGGAGCCAGCCCCATTGTGGTTTCATAGGCTGGGGCGGTCCTGCACAGACGCTATTTTATCTGTCCGTCTGCTACAGCCGTGATGGTTTAGGTATTACATTTCTGATTTATTGACCTGGCCATTGCCTGTGATACCATCAATAGACCGGGGCTCTGAGTTATTCGTCGTGCTTTCGGGGCCCCTGACCTCTCTGCTCACAATCATCAAGGACCCATTCGTGGGGTGGGTTGGGCCCCAGTGAATCTGCGTCGCCGGGAGTCGGAGCCATTCCCTGTTCACGTTGGGGGTGCGACTCGGGATGTCCTGGCCACTACGCTCCTTCACGGTTTTTTTTCATCCTGTTTCTAGAGAGTAACTTCATAGCTTTACCGGAGGAAATAACTTTTTTTCATGAAGGTATTTAAGCTCTAGAAAAATGGAATCCTAAGTCTATGTAACGGGGTCGTCCTACACCGAGTGTTACGTGTGTGTGTGTTTGTGAGGTTGTGTGCTTGTCTTTGCATGTCTGTGCTTGTGTGTGTGTGGCTTTGTCTGTCTTTAGTATAATTGTATGTGTCTGTGTGTGTATGCGGGTCACTTTGTGTGTATGTGGGGAGTGGTGGGGTAATGGTTAGCGCGATGCGCTCGACGATCCCGGAGTGCAGAGTTCGATTTCTGCTGACTGCCAGCATCTGTCGTGAGTCTCGCTCCCTGTCCTGGGCCTCCCCCAGGTCGACTGGGCTTCCATCGAGCACCTGGGTGCGGTGTGTCGGCACTGGGGAGAGACAAAGGTGGTCGGGCGTGCTGGTTCAGGCCACCCCACATCCCCGGCCCACATCGGCACCGCTCGCTAACAGCACTTGCTCTGACAACCCGTGTGGCTATTCGGGGAATCTTTGTCTTTGTGCGTTTGTCTTTGCGCGTCTGTGTGTGTCTCTCTCCGTGGAGAGACGGGCCACTGAGTGAGTGAGATCAGTCATCGGAGACATCACAGGGGCACAATGACAGCTTTGGGTATTCGCTGTGGGTCTCAGTCACACGCCCCACCGACTGTGCCCCTCTAGAGCCTCTCTATCCAGTCAGGAGCCAGGGAACTGACATGGGCCGCTACATGATGATGATGATGATTATTTTTTAATGTAATTATCAGGACCGGCCGTCACGTCCAAAGGCTGGACAGGCTGCTCGAAATCGTCAGAGTTTCCCCCTTTCCCATCGCCTCTCAATCTCTCACTCACCCCTCCCTCATGCAGTCATAGATGCACACAGTCACACACTCGTGGACACACACACTCGGGCATAGACTCTGCGCACACACACAAAGACAAAGATCCCCCGTATAGCCTTAACAGATTGTAGGGGCAAGTGCTGCTAGCGAGCACCTATGAAGGCCGGAATGGCGCACGGTGGGGTGGGTGGCCAGCACCACGCCCGACGGCCTTTGTCTTCCCTAGTGGCGATGTTTACACACTGCACCAGGTACTCATTTGAGGCTAAGTCGACCTAGGGGAGGCCCAGGACCGGTTCAGATAATCGTCACTGGTGTTGGCCGTGAGCAGGAATCAAACTTGGATCGCCGGATTTGTAGCGCGGCTTTGTGCTAACTGCTACACTTACTCCCCGTACACACACACATTCAGATACACTCGCATACACACACACACATTCAGACACACTCGTGCACACACACACACATTCAGACACACTCGTGCACACACACATTCAGACACACTCGTGCACACACACACATTCAGACACACTCGCACACACACACACATTCAGATGCACTCGTGCACACACACACACATTCAGACACACTCGTGCACACACACACATTCAGACACACTCGTGCACACACACATTCAGACACACTCGTGCACACACACACATTCAGACACACTCGCACACACACACACACATTCAGATGCACTCGTGCACACACACACACATTCAGACACACTCGTGCACACACACACACATTCAGACACACTCGTGCACACACACACACACATTCAGATGCACTCGCACACACACACATTCAGACACACTCGTGCACACACACACACATTCAGACACACTCGTGCACACACACAAATTCAGACACACTCGCACACACACACACACACATTCAGACACACTCACACACACACACACATTCAGACACACTCGTGCACACACACACATTCAGACACACTCGTGCACACACACACACATCAGACACACTCGTGCACACACACACATCAGACACACTCGTGCACA
The DNA here is from genome assembly GCF_015708825.2 of Lethenteron reissneri. Classification (NCBI taxonomy): domain Eukaryota; kingdom Metazoa; phylum Chordata; class Hyperoartia; order Petromyzontiformes; family Petromyzontidae; genus Lethenteron; species Lethenteron reissneri. The sequence continues at coordinate 6,636,094 of NC_083840.1, forward strand.
CACACACACATCAGACACACTCGTGCACACACACACATCAGACACACACTCAGGCACACATTACAAACATATCCACACACACCGCAGCCGCCGTACGCCACGAAGTGGCGGCGACGTGACCGCGGCGTTGTCTCAGGCGAGGTGCACCTGGGAGTCCTCGCGGGCCGCGTGGAAGGCTGGCGGGAGGTCGCGGGGCAGAGGCCCCACGTCCCACGTGCTGTGGCTGGAGCCGAGATGAGTGGCAGGTGCTGTGGCTGGAGCCGAGATGAGACCCACGTGGTGTAGGTTGAGCCGAGATGAGTGGCAGGTGGCGATCGCAGCTCCTCGACCCAGGCACGTGCAGTGCAGCCCTCGCGCTCCACCTCTTCGTGTCTGTGTACTACGTTGAACTTCTTTCCCACCGTACGTAGCCAGCCGTGCTAATCGCGGTGACCCGAGACGAACTTGGCAGACGCTCCGCCTTGTTCCCTCCCATTGTCCCGCATCGCACACAGAGGCAAAGTTCCCCGTATAGCCTTACACGCTGTTGGGGCAAGTGCTGTTGTTGAGCGCTTGTGAAGGCCGGCACCGTGGCGCACGAGGAGGGTGGGTGGCCAGCGCCACGCCTGCCCGGCCGCCTTTGTCTCCCCGGTAGCGACGTTTACATACCGCACCAGGGCACTCATCTGAGGCTGACGATGCAGAGAATGACGAACGCAGGGGCACGGTCGGAGTGCTGCCGATTCGCCTGGCAAGGTGTGCGGGAGGTCATTCGAGAGGTGATCTCACCACAGCGGCTCAGGTGAACTCCTGCCAGCTGCTCCCTTGAGCCAACACAGTGGAGATACAAGGCCGATGTGACACCAGCATCAGCATCAGCCATGGTCACTGCCGGATGAAGGCCTCCCTTAGAGCCGTCGTCGCATCACCGGCTCCCGCTCGGCGCCACTCGCAGACTCGGGGTGCTGCGGTGGCTCGGAGACTTTCTCTCTCTCTCTCTCGCCTGCGGCACAGAAGGTCGTGGGTTTGACCCGGACCCGGACGCTCTTTCCCCGACCAGTCCGCGCGTGCCACACGGAGGGGGTGGGGACCTTTATCTTTGCCTTTGCCTCTCTGTGCGAGCAGCCGTTGGAGCGGATCTCCAGGTGTCCTCTCCGGAGAGTGTGGACGTGGAGCTGGGGAAGGACGCCGTCGTCCCATGCACCTACACCCTCACGGTGCCGCCGGACACCACTCGGCCTTCCATCGTCGTGCAGTGGTTCATGGTGAGGCCGCCAGCACCACCATCGCCAGCACCATCACCGGCAGCACCATCACCGGCAGCACCATCACCACCATCACCGGCAGCACCATCACCACCATCACCGGCAGCACCATCACCGGCGGCACCATCATCGTCACCATTGCCACCAATACCGGCATCACCATCTCCACCATCGCCACCATCATCACCATTGTCGAACCCTCCCCGCCAATCCTCACCGCCAACCCCGCGTCGGCACCTCCCCCCCCTCCCCCCACCGGTAGGCGGACGACTCCGGCAGGAGGACGCGCCTGGTGTACCGCGAGGAGCCGCACGAGCACGTGGTGGACGTGGTGCCGGGGAAGAGCGAGCACATCTCGCTGCGACCCGACAACTCGCTGGTGCTGGAGCGCGTGCGCGCCTCGGACGAGGGCGCCCTCGTGTGCCAGGTGTCGGCCAAGCAGCTGGGCTCCAGCGAGGCGGCCACGAAGATCCGCGTCTACAGTGAGCGACGACGCGGGGGGGGGGGGGGAGGGCAGAGCGGGGAGCCACGCGGGGGGCGTGCGAGCAAGGGGGCTGCAGACTAGACGATGGACACTGCGGACTAGACGATGGACACTGCGGACTAGACGATGGACACTGCGGACTAGACGATGGACGCTGCGGACTAGATGATGGACGCTGCGGACTAGATGATGGACACTGCGGACTAGACGATGGACACTGCAGACTAGATGATGGACACTGCAGACTAGACGATGGACACTGCGGACTAGATGATGGACACTGCGGACTAGATGATGGACACTGCGGACTAGACGATGGACACTGCGGACTAGACGATGGACACTGCGGATTAGACGATGGACACTGCAGACTAGACGATGGACACTGCAGACTAGACGATGGACACTGCAGACTAGATGATGGACACTGCGGACTAGACGATGGACACTGCGGACTAGACGATGGACACTGCGGATTAGACGATGGACACTGCAGACTAGACGATGGACACTGCAGACTAGATGATGGACACTGCGGACTAGACGATGGACACTGCGGACTAGATGATGGACACTGCGGACTAGACGATGGACACTGCGGACTAGACGATGGACACTGCGGATTAGACGATGGACACTGCAGACTAGACGATGGACACTGCGGACTAGACGATGGACACTGCAGACTAGACGATGGACACTGCGGACTAGACGATGGACACTGCGGACTAGACGATGGACACTGCAGACTAGATGATGGACACTGCGGACTAGACGATGGACACTGCAGACTAGATGATGGACACTGCGGACTAGACGATGGACACTGCAGACTAGATGATGGACACTGCGGACTAGACGATGGACACTGCAGACTAGATGATGGACACTGCGGACTAGATGATGGACACTGCGGACTAGACGATGGACACTGCAGACTAGATGATGGACACTGCAGACTAGATGATGGACACTGCGGACTAGACGATGGACACTGCAGACTAGACGATGGACACTGCAGACTAGATGATGGACACTGCGGACTAGACGATGGACACTGCGGACTAGACGATGGACACTGCGGACTAGACGATGGACACTGCAGACTAGACGATGGACACTGCGGACTAGACGATGGACACTGCAGACTAGACGATGGACACTGCGGACTAGACGATGGACACTGCGGACTAGATGATGGACACTGCGGACTAGATGATGGACACTGCGGACTAGATGATGGACACTGCGGACTAGATGATGGACACTGCGGACTAGACGATGGACACTGCGGACTAGACGATGGACACTGCAGACTAGACGATGGACACTGCGGACTAGACGATGGACACTGCGGACTAGATGATGGACACTGCGGACTAGACGATGGACACTGCGGACTAGACGATGGACACTGCGGACTAGACGATGGACACTGCAGACTAGATGATGGACACTGCGGACTAGACGATGGACACTGCGGACTAGATGATGGACACTGCGGACTAGACGATGGACGCTGCGGGCTAGATGATGGACACTGCGGACTAGACGATAGACACTGTGATCCTGTTTATCTAGAATGAGGCACTAGACACCTGGGACGCCGACATATCAGCAGCGCGTGCGTGGGGCAGTGCTGCCACCTTTCGCGTTAAAGAGAAGCGGATCTCGGAGGTAGCTCTGTGACATCCGCTTCCTCGGGCCGTCCTGGCCCTGCCAGATTCCCCGCTGGACTCCCCGAGTTGTGGCGGGATGAGGGGGGGGGGGACGTTGCCACTTTGACTTCCGCTCCTCAGCTCTGTTTGACATTTTACTTTCGTTTGCGTCTCAGAAAATCCGGAGCTCACCATCAAGGCCTCGACAGCCTCCATCGGAGTCCTCCACGAGCCCGGAAAGGTGAGTGGGGGGAGGGGGAGGTGGTGGGGAGGGGGGGGCCGGAAGAGGGGGGCGGGGAAGGGGGGGGGAGGTGCTGGGGAGGGGGGAGTGGGGGGTACTTGGTGAGTAATTTAGGGGGGAATTTAAGGAAGGTCGATAAATCGAGTACCATATTTGTAAAGGGGAATATCAACAGCGGTTGTTCTTTCGATAGACTTGACCTCCCACCACTGGGTTGGCTGTGCATGGCTGTAAATGGTAGATGGGTGTACGCGCGTGCGTGTGCGTCTGGGTTTGCGTGTGTATCTGCGTGTGTGCATCTGCGTGTGTGCGCGCGTCTGTGTGTGTGCGTGTGAGCACGACTGCGTGCGTGCGTGCGCGTGTGCATGTTGGTGTGCGTCTGCATCTGCGTGCGTGTGTGCTGTGAAGGTGGCCACGTGCATTGCGAGTCTGGGGTTCCCGGCCTCCTCCATCGAGTGGCTCAAAGACGGAGAGCTCCTCCCCGAGAACCAGGAGAAAAACGAAGGTGCCATGGCTCCTCTCTGTCTCCCTGTCTCCCTGTCTCCCTGTCTCCCTGTCTCCCTGTCTCCCTGTCTCTCTGTCCCTCTGTCTCCCCATCTCTATCTCCGCATGTATGCATGTGTCTCCACGTGCCTCTGATCCCAGTGTCCCCGTGTTCCCCCCGTGTCCCCGCGTGTCTCGTCTCCCCGTGTCCCCCCGTGTCTCCACGTATCCCCGTATGTCTCCACGTGCCTCTAACCCCTGTCGCTGCGTGTCCCCCCCAGAGCTGTACATGAGGGTGCACGAGGAGAAGGATTCGTTGGGTCTCTACACCGTGACCTCTGAACTCTACTACCGCCCGAGCCGCAAGGATGCAAACTCTGTGTACCAGTGCCGCTCCCACCACCAGACCTCGTCCGGAGTCAACGTCAGCCTCATCTGTACGCTCACCTGTACACTCACCTACACACTCACTCACCTGTACACTCACTCATCTACACACTCACTCACCTGTACACTCACTCACCTGTACACTCACTCACCTGTACACTCACTCACCTACACACTCACTCATCTACACACTCACTCACCTGTACACTCACTCACCTGTACACTCACTCACCTACACACTCACTCACCTGTACACTCACTCACCTGTACACTCACTCACCTGTACACTCACTCACCTGTACACTCACTCACCTGTACACTCACTCACCTACACACTCACTCACCTGTACACTCACTCACCTACACACTCACTCACATGTACACACACTCACTCACCTGTACACTCACTCACCTACACACTCACTCACATGTACACACACTCACTCACCTACACACTCACTCACCTACACACTCACTCACATGTACACGCAAACAACCGCCATTCGCTTTGTGCGGAGCGACAGACCAGGTAGCTTCCACACAGCGTTACACAACCGCTGAAAAGATATTGCCGCTCGACTGATTCGGAGTGAGACCTCTGCTGTTAAACTGGAGCCGGTCATAAGCACACTGCCCAGGTATGAGAAACTCTCCACTCTCTCCACTATTGCCCCATCACCGATTGGGAGTTGTGGGGGTGGAGTGCCCGATGGTACAAAATACCCAGGCAGGTGCTTAGTTTTGGTGGGGCTGATGGTAAGGCCCCACTACGAATTAAGCATGTACACACACACACTCACACACTCACTAACCTACACACTCACTCATCTGTACACTCACTTGTAGATGCACCTGTAAACTCACCTGTACAGTCATTCACTCTCCTGTACACTAACCTACACACTCACTCGCCTTTATGCTAAATCACCTACAAACTCACTCACCTATACATTTACCTTCATGGCCATTCACCCATCCACTTACCTGGTCACACAGTCACCTGTGTGTAATAACTAGTTTTTGTGCTTTTTGTAGCTACGTATCTGTAACCCTTGTGATTATGGTTGCCATCTGTCCAGCTGTGTGCGTGGAGCATGTGTTTGTGGGAGTGGTGGTGCAGCGGTTAGCCCACTGCTATGAACTCGGCGACCAGAATTCGATTCCCACACGCGGCCGACATCGTTGACGAACGTTCTCAACCTGTGCTGGGCCTCCCCTAGGTCTGCACGGCCTCAAATAAGTACCTGGTGCGGTATGTAAACATCGCCACTGGGGAGACAAAGGCGGCCGGGCGTGGTGCTGGCCACCCACCCCCTTGTGTTCCGTGCCGGCCTTCATAGGTGCTCGCTACCAGCACTTGCCCCAACCTGTCTGTGTAGGCTACAAGGGGTATCTTTGTCTTTGTGCGCGTGTCAGACCCAACGGAGAGACTCTCGCTGTCCGTGAGTCCCCGTGGCCCCGTGGTGGTGGGAGACCGGGTCACCCTTCACTGTGCGGCTGACGGGAACCCAGCTCCCGAGTTCACCTTCTCTCGCTCCGTTGTGCGTCCACTTGCCCATCCACCTACCCACTCACTCGCCCAGCCACCCACCCACACACTCACCAACCCACTCACCTACCCACCCACACACTCACTCATCCACCCACCCACCTACCTACTCACTCACTCATTCAACCACCCACTCACCTACCCACCCACCCACTCACTCACCCACTCACCCACCTACCCACTCACTCACTCACTCGCCCAGCCACCCACCCACACACTCACTCACTCATTCACCCACCCACTCACTTACCCACCCACACACTCACTCACCCACCCACTCACCTACCCACCCACACACTCACAGACCCACCGACAAACACACTCACCCGTCCACTCACACGTCCACCCACTCACTCACCCACTCACCCAGCCACCCAGCCATCCGCCCACCTGCCCACTCACTCACTCACTCGCACTCACCTACCCACTCACACACTCACCCATCTGCTCGCACACCCCTCCCATCCACCGACAAACACAGTCACGCATTCACTCACTGACCCACCCACTGACTCGCTGTGCAAGGGTGACGTTGAGAATGATGTTAATGTTGCTAAACGTTGACCGTGTCGCTGGGCTGGTGACTTGGCTGGCGACGTGTCTACTGGTGATGTGATGTCGTCGCCCATGTTGTCCCTTGAGGGAGAGGAGGAGGAGGAGGACGAGGAGGACGAGGAGGACGAGGAGAAGGTGTTGAAGGAGGAGCTGCAGACCGGCATGGAGCCCAGCTGGGTGCTCGAGGCGGCGTCGCAAGGGGACTCGGGGCGCTACCTCTGCTCCGGCTTCGACCTCGACTTCCCCGACCTCCCGCGGCACCACGCGACCATCAGCTTGCTCGTGCACTGTGAGATGCGCGGGGACACGTGGGGGTGACGCGGAGACACGTGCAGACGTGGGGAAGACGAGGGGGCACGCGGGGGAGATGCGGGGACACGCGGGGGAGATGCGGGGACACGCGGGGAAGACGAGGGGGCACGCGGGGGAGACGCGGGGACACGCGGGGGAGACGCGGGGACACGTGGGGGAGACGCGGGGACACGCGGGGGAGACGCGTGGACACGCGGGGGAGACGCGAGGACACGCGGGGACACGTGGGGAAGACGAGGGGGCACGTGGGGGAGACGCGGGGGAGACGCGAGGGAGACACGTGGGGACGTGGAGAAGATGAAGGGGCACGTGGGGAATGCGCGGGGAAGATGCGGGGATACAGGACACAGAGGGACATGGCGTCATGGGGACGATCAACCTGCTCGTGCATTTTGAGACGCGGGGGGCACAGGGAGGTGACGGACTCGGTCTCAACGCGTCCCTGTGTCTCCCCATGTCCTCGTGTCCCCCCCCGTGTCTCTTCCCCCCCCCCCCCCGTCTCCCCGTGCCCCCTCAGATCTGGAGGACGTTTGGCTGAGCCCCGTGGGACCCCTAACCGTGCTGCGCGGTCAGGACGCGTCACTCTCCTGCTCCACCAAGGGGTCGGCTCCCATCGAATACGCCTGGTGGAAGGTGGGCAACCTCGCCGTGGCCACGACGACGTGGTCGACGGGCACATGGTCGGGTGACTTGGCGATGCCGCGTCCTCGCCGCGCACCGGCCGACGCCGAGCGGCCAATGGGCGGAGACGCGCCCGAGGGTGACGCTTCACCGGCTCCTGGGCCTCCCCTTCGGTCGAATCGGCCTCAAACGAGTGGCCGGTGGGGGGTGTCGAGACGGAGTCGGGCCAACGCACCGGCGGTCGAAGGCTAACACGGGGTGGGGGGCGGCATTTGTGTGCGCGGTGCGCAGGGCTCCCAGCGGCTCTCCCAGGGCCACGAGCTGCACCTGGCCAACGCGGAGCTGGCGCACTCGGGCCTGTACCGGTGCGACGCCACCATGCCCGGCGTGCCGGGGCTCTCCCGCTCCGCCACCATCAAAGTCTCCATCGAAGGTCAGCTGCCGAGGCCACTCGAGTTCCCGTCCCGAGGGGGGCCGTCGCGGGCCTGGCCTCCGCTTCCGCTGGCCCCCACGTGGGGAGCCCCACCGCCGCCACCACCGCCGCCACCGCCGCCGCCACAACCACCGCAACCACTATCACCACCGCCTGTCTCTGATTTGGGTGACGGCGGTGATGGTGGTTTGTTTTTGATATTGTTCACGTGGTTACCGGTTATGCATGAAGTGGGTGTATACGTATGGGTGTGTGTGTGTGTAATAAAGGTCGTTGAGGCGACTTCTGGAATCCGGTCTTTTATTCAACTTTGCATTACAGCTTTCCTTCACGCTGCTGACAGGCAGCGTGAGAGGGATAGATAGAGAGAGAGACGCACTGCCATGTGGCTACCCGGAGCTCCGCTCACACGTGGCCCCTTTCCTCCGTTCGTTCCCGTTCTGACCACGTGTTGTCCGTCTCCACCCCTATTTAATACCCGGATCACGTGGTACGTTTACATCAATCCTGGTTAGCCTCTATGGAATATTCCAGAGGCTCCCGGGACCACGCCCCTGACTCGTCTCCCCATTGGCTGTGGCTAAAGCCAGCAGAACCAATCCTCTACTTACAGCTGTCACCTTTCCATCACGTCAGGGCCACGCCTCTAGGCTTCCCCCCCATTGGCTATGAACCAGGACCGGCAGAGCCAATCGTCGTGACGAGTTGTAATCCGTCAACGACCCGGATATAACCTCACATTACATGTGTATAGGTAACCATACGTGTGTGTGCTGCGGGGAGCGCGGGTGTCGTTGTTAGTGCTGCTCTATGAACCCGGAAAATCCAAGTTCGGTTCCCACTCACGGCTAACATCAGAGAGAGTGAATATCTGGTCTGGGGCCTCTTTTAGGTTTACTTGGCCTCAAATGGCAGCCAGGCAGGCGTGGTGCTGCCAACCCACCCCACCTCGTGTGCCGTGCCAGCCTTCATAGGTGCCGCTTTTGGGCGGGCCTCGCCCCAGCAGCCTGTTGTAGGCCACTCGGGGGAGCTGTGTCTGTGTGTCTGTCTGTGTGCACGCAGACAAGCCAAGCATCGTGGCGCTGGACACGGTGGTGGTGAGCTCCGTGGACCAGCAACTGGTGCTGAGCTGCCAGGCCCATGGGCCGCCCTCCCCAATCGTCACGTGGAACATCCTCACCGTGGTGCGTGTGTGTGTGCACGCGTGTGTCTGTGTGTGTGCTTGGGTGGGTGTGGGTGGCTGTGTGCACGCGTGTGTCTGTGTGTGTGCTTGGGTGGGTGTGTGTGTGTGTGGACGAGTGTGGTTCTGTGTGTGTGCTTGGGTGTGTGTGGGCAAAAACAACCCTCTACCTCTTCGGGGTGCCAGATGGGTAACGCTGCCGTGGACAGTGCTGTGGGGGGGAGGGCCAATTCTGATTGGCCTTTCCCCTCATGGCGTCTGTGACCACCATAGCGGCCAAATGGGGGCTCTGGACGGGTGTGAGGGGCTGGTAACCCCTCCACCTTCAATTAATTACCACTAAACCACGAATGAAAAATGTACTTAACAAGCTTGTGCCGGAGGCCCCAGGGGGACAGGCGTCTATGATGTCACCTGGCCAAACCCCATTTGGCGGAGCCAGGAGATTGAATCTTTACCCTCGGGGCACCTCCAGAAACAAAAAAAAGCCACTACGGATGGCCACGCGAAATGTTCGAACGCTCATTGCAGAGGAGAGGCTGACACTCCTCTGTCGGGAGCTGGACCGGTACCGCCTAGATCTCTGCAGTATTCAGGAGGTCCGGTGGACCGGCTCTGGCTCCTGACACCAGAGCATTGGCATCACCGTGAGGTCGTGTGACCTTGACAGGCGCTTACTCACTCGCAGCCCTTGCCCCAGCAGGGTGCGTTCATCTACACGGGGGACCTTTGTCTTTGCTCGTGCAGCCCCAGGAGCAGGCGTTCGCGAACGGCTCCGTGAGCAGCTCGGTGGAGGTCATCGTGACCTCGGAGCTGACAAGCCGCGGGGTCGCGTGCGTGGCCACCAACGCCCACGGAGAGAGCGAGCATCGCTTCTTCTTCTCCACGGGTACGGAGGGAGTGAGAGTGTGGGCGGGGGGGGGGGGGGTAATGCTCGTGCCTCCCCACAGAAGCGGTGGCGACTGGCCAATGTAACGGAGCGACTCGTGATCCCAGTGTTCATGTCTCGCTCTCACCTCCTCCTGTCGTTGCAGCTGACCCGACGCCCATCGCTGCAACGGCAGGTAAAGCGTTTTTATTTATGTCCGTCCGTGTGTGTCTGAAGTGGGGTCGCGATCTCTCTCATAAAGCTGAACGAACGCAACTCCTCGAGTGTGAAGTCGCTCTGGGAGCGAGCGAAACCCCCGGGACCCACGCTCGGCGGTCGCGCAGAGAGACTGCGGAAAGAATTCCCCCACCGCCTGTTGCCAACGACGCTGACTCGCATCCCGTGGCAGCTCACACGTCTCCTTTCCTCTTTCCGCGTGTCCCCGCGCAGCCCCGCAGAACTCATCGTCGTACCTGCTGCCCGTGGTGGTGACCTTGGTGGTGACCGTGGTGCTGGTGGTCCTGCTGTTGCTGGGAGCCTACTACTGGTACAGGCGGCAGAGGTCGGGCTCCAGCAACATGTGAGACGCACGTGGGACACCTCTCCTCCCAACCACACACTCACCTGTGCACTCGCTCACCTGTACAGTTACCTGGACACTCACCTCTATACACATCTGCATGCGTCTATACACTCACTCATCTGTAAATTCACCTGTGCTCATCCCTACGTTGTTGTTGTAGTTATGTTGTGTTGATTGTTGAGTTATAATGCTTATGTTGTTGATCCCTATGTTAATGCATAGGCCAATCTAACACAATCTATAATGTCTGCGCATAAATGAACCTCTAAGCATCACTTCCTGCTCCTGCCTGTGGGGGTGTGTTGGTGACATCACCAACACGTATTTAAGGCCCAAGACTGGAGGACTTTGCCCCAATTCTAGCCATCGCCTGATGATGATGGCTGATGATGACGGCTGATGATGACGGCTTATGATGACGGCTGATGATGACAGCCATGCTGGAGCTGGTGGCTGCTCTAGCCCAGCGCCGTGGAGGCGGCGGCAGCAGCGGGGGTTGGTGGATCAGCGCACAGATGTTGTAAAACTCCCTTCCCGTGGGTGTCGAGGAGCCGTCCCCCGACTCTGCTAAGAGTGTGCGGCACATCTGTTCTGTTTGTACGGGATAGAGCGTTGCCCCCTCGCACATGCGTGTGTTTTTTTCGGGTGCTCCAGTTTCCTCTCGCATATATAAACAACCCATTTTATAGTCCGATAACGCCCTAATGTACAGTTCCTCACCACCGCATGGCCGCCGCCGCTGCTGCCTCCCCCGCTCCACGTGTGCGGTTCTTCCTGGCGCCTCCGAGTGGCTCCCTCTCTCCGTCGCTCTGCGAGCGATGAGCGGTTACCGTGCAGTGGCGGTGATGCGGCGTTACGAGCCGACGTGGTTGTTAAATGCGTGTGGACTTTCACGTCCAGTGCAACCGGCGAGGTGAAGCGTTAGCGATGGGCGTGTGCATTCGCGGGGCAACTTTGTCTACGCTGGGTGGAGGAGGGCATCGCGACGCACACTGGCATGTCACTCAACAAATATATTCTGACTCTGGATTGTTGTTGTTGTTGTTGTTTTGCGGTGGATCAGAGACAGCAAGGCCAACAGCGGGCAGCGAGCACGACCAGGCGGGGTGGAGGAGAAGAAGCCGCTGCAGGATCGCTCTCCGGACGTGTGAGGTGAGCATCAACCCTGCCACTCGTTCATAGAGCGACTCACCCACTCACTCATTCATAGAACGACTCACCCACTCACTCATTCACAGAGCGACTCACCCACTCACTTATTCATAGAGCGACTCACCCACTCACTCACTCATTCATAGAGCGACTCACCCACTCACTCATTCAGAGAGCGACTCACCCACTCACTCATTCACAGAGCGACTCACCCACTCACTCATTCACAGAGCGACTCACCCACTCACTTATTCACAGAGCGACTCACCCACTTACTTATTCACAGAGCGACTCACCCACTCACTTATTCACAGAGCGACTCACCCACTTATTCACAGAGCGACTCACCCAGTCACTCATTCATTCATAGAGCGACTCACCCACTCACTTATTCACAGAGCGACTCACCCACTCATTCATTCATAGAGCGACTCATCCACTCACTCATTGATAGAGCGACTCACCCAGTCACTCATTCACAGAGCGACTCCTTCACTAGGACGTGAGCGCTCCCACTGCGAGTCACTCCACCTCCCCCTCGCCCCCCCCTCGCTCACCCCCACCTCGCCCCCCCCTCCTCGCTCCCTTCCCCTGATCCCTCCAGAGCCTCCCCCCCCCACACTGCTGGGTCGAGCGCTCGTAGCGAGCTCCTCTCAGAGTGGCCGCACAGCGCACCAAGCGGTGCGCTGTGCGTCCAGCAACACGCCCATCCCGCTGCCGCCTTAGTCGTGCCGGTCCTCACTCCGACGGGTGTGTGTGCGTGCGTGTGTGTGTGCGCGTGTGTGTGTGTGTGCGTGCATGTGTGTGCGTGTGTGTGTGTGCGTGCATGTGTGTGTGTGTGTGTGCGTGTGCGTGTACACCTTTATCGTTTCAGGAAACCGATTCAAGCACTCTGCCTGACGATGATGTGCACCGCCTCGACATGCATCCTGAACGTTAGAGCGACGACCGAACAAGAACCTTGGCGATTTTTTTTCTCCTGATGACGATTGCTTGGTGTTGCGATCGAAACGTCGTCGTTTTTTGTTATTTCTTTGTAATTTTTTTGTTATTTTCGTTGAACCTGTCGACGTGACTTTACCGAAAGACCCAAGAAGAATAAGAACCTGAGCGACCCGACCGACGCTGCAGAGCTCAGTTGTGAAGGCAACGTGGACGATGTTGTACCCAGTGGCCTTCATTGATCCATGCATGGGCCGATTGAAATCATATTTAATTGTCCTTTTATTTAATCAATGGAAATTCTATTTGTAGCCTTTATTTAACCAGATATACGGCCCAATTGAGTTTCAGTTCTTGGCCTATATTTAACCAGCGGAGGCATTAATGGAGATGTAGGAGTGTATTGGCTTTACTTCACCAGGTGAGGTCCAATTGAGATCCATGATTATTTTCCGGAGCCTCGTATAATTCGGATCATATGATCGTGGTAACGAGAGTCGCGGAGCAAATACAAGTTGAGTGCAAGCTACTGTATGGACAACAGCGTTATCATACCTCGTATCACAAGATCACTCCCTGTAATTATCCTTAATCACCTTCGCTTACCGTACTACTTATCGCGAATTGGCGAGGTCGCGGCGCACGTGCGTGGCGGCCATGACGACGGTTACTACTACTATGAGCGTGTTTCCCTTTCGATGGTTGCGCTGCTGGTGACGGGCAGAGCGGTGGTTTCTATGGCGACGGCTTTCACTCTCTCGACGACAGCTCCCTCGCCCCGCGGGACTTTTGCGAGCCGCCCTTAGCTCCCCGGACCCTCCTCGACCGTCCCTAACCCTCCCCATCCATCCCAACATCTCACCCCAACCGTCCCTAACCCTCCCCATCCCAACATCTAACCCCAACTGTCCCTAACCCTCACGCGATCTCCGTGGCCGACCTCCCACCCCGCCCTTCGCCGCACCCTCGGCCTGCTCCTCGTCCTGTCTGCCGTCTGAGCTCTCGGCGTTGGTGACGATGAAGCGGTCCGGCTGGGGCGGTCCGGCTGGGAGATGGAGTGGAACCCACGCGCTGCTCGCCGTCACGACGCAGCCACTGTGGCGGCTCCTGCATATTCGTAATAATAGTGCTCATTAAGCATTGGTTAAGTCGTCGGAGTGTGTGATGTTTTGCAAATGTTTGGATGTGATTTTATTTCACGATATTGCGATTGTAGCAAATAGGGTTTGTCCAATGTATACAGCTTACTTTTTACAATGTTTTTATGTATCTTGAATTGCATTACCTTGAGTTGTTTCAGTGTAGCTTTGTCTTTTTAAATTGAAGCTTCTTTCGATCTTGTTTATCCCGCTCAAGACGCGGAAACCAAGGGCGAGAACCGTTATCCTGTTAGAGTCTCCGCGATCGTTCACACGATGCGGTTCCCATTCTCTGCCTTGGAACGCACGGTGCTTGGAACGTCTCGCTTGGGACCGAGCTACGGGAGGATGAGCGACGAGGTAGGATATGTGGCGATGCTGCCGCTAGGCGGTGGTGCACAAGCACAAATGGCGAAGACGTCTCAACACGCTCCGTGTCGGAACAACGCCGTGCGTGTGTGTGGCCTTAACAGGGAAAATACACAATGGGTGACGTTTCAGGCAATGGCCCTTCATGGCACATGCATAGAGGGGCCAGTAGAGGGACAGAGTGCACGATGAGAGTTGGAGACAGAACTTGTTCATACCATGGGGAGACCGATGATCATTACATAAAAAAACACGTTTTCTGCTGACACCAGTTTTTAAGTAGGGGTATGAATTGTTACCTGATGGTAACTACGAAGTGTTGTTGGGAGACGTTGAATCCATTCGGAAATCTCGTGGAGGCAGTGCATCACCGAGTACGGGACAATGATATTCAAGTCCTAGAGGGATGATTCTTTTTGCCAAGCTGACAATAAAACTGCGTTTATATAAATGTGTTGCGTGCTCACACACTTCTGTAGAATGCCTCTTGCAATGCCAGAAGTGTGTGTGTGTGTGATTTAATGAGTTTCCGCTTGCCAAAGTTATTTGAGAAGTGCTGTACGGCTCTCGGCAAAGCTGGAAATCGCGCAATTTATGAATCGTCACTTGCAGCTGCTTTGTCCAGAACCGAGCGAGCAGTTGAACAATGAGGAACTGAAACCCGTCCATCATTTGGGATCGTAATGAGCAATTACAGAAATGTTGTCACGTGGCTACAAGTCGCCATTGAGCAGATCGACCATTGGAAGCATCGTGTGTACTCTCTCATGAACAGCAGCCAGTGGCATGACACTGCTCGCAACTGCTTGCGGAGATGTCCACGCTTAAGCGACGCAGTTGCGTGCAGTCAAGTCGTGCGAGTCATTGGTCAGGTCTGGTTCGCCGATTGAAGGAGGCTTCACCACCCCTGGCTGAGGAGGCTCTGTATGTGGCCGTGCTTCCGTTCACTCTGTTCAAACGCGCGTTGTCACTCTGTTCAAACGCGCGTTGTCACTCTGTTCAAACGCGCGTTCTCACTCTGTTCAAACGCGCGTTGTCACTCTGTTCAAACGTGCGTGCACTCTGTTCAAACGCGCATCTGGTTTGCCATGGCGCCGCGTGCGTTGTAGCTAGAAGGGTGAATACAGTAAGAATGAGCCCAAGACTCAGTGCTTGTATTTGCGTATTTTCTTCAGATGTGATTGACATTTGATGGCATGTGTGAGATGTCTTACTTTTCAGTGTCCGTTGTGGTTGCATCTTGTTTTTATGTTCTCCCTGCATGAATTTTCCTCTGGGTTTTCTGATTCGCTCCCAGAGCTAAAACAAATCGTACTATGCCATGGGTATTTGCCAAACCTCCAAATGCAGAATGCTCTTGGATTTTCTGTGTAAACAATTAACCCCTAATTAATTTAGACATTGCGGGTGTCATTTTTCTGGTGGCTCGCCCGGGATATTTGTAAAGTGGTCCCTGCTTAGGAGAACTGTTGGGTGGTTCTAGGGCAGCGGTGGTTCTCAGAGTGGTCCCTGGCACCAGCGGTGGTTCTCAGAGTGGTCCCTGGGACCAGCGGTGGTTCTCAGTGTGGTCCCTGGGACCAGCGGTGGTTCTCAGAGTGGTCCCTGGGACCAGCCGTGGTTCTCAGTGTGTGGTCCCTGGCACCAGCGATGGTTCTCAGTGTGGTCCCTGGGACCAGCGGTGGTTCTCAGAGTGTGGTCTCTGGGACCAGCAGTGGTCCGTGACGCTCCTCCAGGTGGTCTGCGGTGGCGGTGATGCAAAGGCAGATGGATCCGGCAATGGTGACAATGTTGACACCTTTTTGTTTCGGATATTAATTCATATTTCACTCGTGGTATTTAATAAAAATGACGTTAGGTAGACCACCCTGATTAAACTACCATAAACCTAATAAATAAATGCCCCCTTCAAAAAATAACCTCATCGCTGCATTAAAATAAGTTTTGTTCCAGTAATACGAATCCTGTAATACGATTGATGTTGTATTATGAGTGGTATTTAGAGAGAAGTGAATGCGTTGTATCAGTCGGGGTGTGGGCCTGAGCTGTCCGCAGTGCCAAACACATTTTGAGGAACGCTGCCCAGAGCCACCTCGCACACGACGACAGGTTACAAGGATTTCGAGCAAGCGTGAAATCACCCAACCCGTCTCCCCCAACAATACCCAAACACAACGTGCTTGAAAATAAGAATAATGGTGTCACAACACATTGGCTTCATGCGGGAGGTAGAACTCCCCGTCAATAAGGTCTCCAACCCACAGGCGACGGTATCGATCTGTTGCCATCGTGACGCCATCAAAGAGTCATTTCCCACCGTTGCACCGCGCGTTTTATTCCCAATATTTTGCAATCACGACTTTATTTATCATCGTTTTACATTCCGAGGTTATGCTTCTCCCTGAGGTTACACACACAGGGAGTGTGCTCTTCCTTATAGAGTAGCGTATGCAGAGAATACATTCCCCCCCTGAGGTTACACAATTAGACAGTGTCCTTCTCACTCTCTAAAGCAGTAGGTTTGTTTTTCCCTCTCCCCACCACCTCCACCACCAGCTTGTCAGGTTTACACAGATGCACAATGACTTTGCTACATGCGAGTGACTCGTCCTTGATGATCAAATGTCTGCCACCTGCCCAGACTCCACCCAGACTGTCCAGGAATGGGGCATCTCGGCGTTTGGATGGCAGGGATCGAGTCGTGCCGAGGTCTCGTGGCACCGTCGTGGATTTTCAGTTTCAAGTCGGGTTTGTTGAGCGAGAACCCAGGAGTTCGTGGGTGAGTCTCATTCGTAAGCGTGGCCTGGGGCGTTGTTCTGCCATCACGGAGTGATGATTGCTATTCTGTAATCACAAGTTAGTATTTGGGTAATTTCAGAATAGCTCGAATAGAACTCTGCTTTGAGACTGATCAGAGAAGCGGTGGAAGTTTAAAATATAAGCTTTTGAAAAAGAAATGCAAGAATTCTTCAAGCTCTGCCTCACCTAAACAGTGTTGATCACCAGGGCAAAGATTAAACCCCATCTCGACGTGCTGTACACATGTTGGATGAACTATATATATATAAAAATCAGCAACTTGGGAATCCGACACGGAACGATAGTTGTTTGATGAAGGGGAACTGATAAATTAGAATTTGTTTTCATGACGGGTCCGAAGACTGCATGGCAGCACAGAATCTAAACACGAACTCGAGGTGACATGACCGAATCCAAGTCCTCAAGATGCCCACAGTCGTGCGTGGCGGCGACAGCTTCAGGTAAGAACTCGCAGCCCACGCCTACGAATACACACGTCCATGATCAACCTGCACTGCAGGCTGATCCGAGTACAGAATGGGTTTCACACACGGAGAGGAGGGAGCAGCAGACGCATTTCTGGCCTGAGAATCATAGCGAGGAAGACGTTGCAAAGGAATACATTGCTGCTCACGCGTGTTTCCTGGACTGTGAGAGACGGTATGTTATACTTGTGAAGCTCTAGAAGCCATAGGCATGGTGGAAAGCATTCTGAAGCAACTCTACTGGAACCGGACAACACAAATGAGATAACAAAAGGTGTAATCTTAGAGGAAAGGGTGACATGGGGCTGTGGAATGTCGCCATGTGTTTAAAAATGTTAAGCGACTATCTGATGATCGATATTGTCATAGGAATTCGGCAAGATATAAGATAAAAGGTGCTCAATAATCTGAGGTATGGGGATGACTTTGCGGTTGTTATGGACTCCTTCTGAGTCTAGCAACTGATGGACAGAAATGTTGACAGAAGAGGGAACTGGGGTAACAGGTGAGCACATCGGGACATCTCAGCAATGTGACGGGGGTGTGTGTGTGGGTGTGTGTGCGTGTGTGGGTGTGTGTGTGTGTGTGCACACTGGGGAGCGACAGTGTAGCGGTTAGCGCGCTGCGCTATGAACCCAACGACACGAGCTCGATTCCCGCTCACGGCCAACACCAGTGACGATTATCTGAACCGGCCCCGGGCCTCCCTTAGGTCGACTCAGCCTCAAATGAGTACCTAGTGCGGTGTGTAAACATCGCCACTAGGGAGACAAAGGCGGTCGGGCGTGGTGCTGGCCACCCACCCCGTAGTGTGCCGTTCCGGCCTTCATAGGTGCTCGCTAACAGCACTTGCCCCTACAGTCTGTTAAGGCTACACGGGGGATATTTATCTTTGTGCGTCCCCAGGTGGTGTGAAGCATTTGGCGTATTCGCGACGTGTGGAAGGCCAGGTCACGTGTGGAGGGTCAGGTCACGTGTGGAGGGTCACGTGTGGAGGGTCAGGTCACTGATCCACTAATGATGTAACATGACGTTCAACGCCCTGTGTAAGGTCATGCACGAGCCCGTAACATGGAACTCAACAGAGCCCTCCTGTTCTTTACGGTTCCACACTATTGTTCGGTTGCGATGGGCTTCATCTTCATCTACGGATCCGATAATTATTGATCATAGTAAAAGGGGGGCTGTGAATAAAGGAGGTCAAGAGGCGTTTTGCTCCGGGCAGGCCGTGCTTGTGTTGAGCTGCGGAAAACCACTTTGGAAGAGAAGCGAGAAACATGCGCGTGAAGGAAACGAGGGCATGCTGAGGTGGCCCTCCCTAACATCGGTGTCGCTGCGTGGATCAGAGAGCTCCACCCAACCTGAACGGCTTGACAAGAAGTTGGTGGCATTTGAGGTCGGTCGTGTGAGATGGTTGCTGGGAATGGTTGTGGCGAGACAGGATATGCAAAGAGCAGGGCCCGGTTACTGAGACGGCGCTGTGATGGTGTCCATGAGTGGCGACCGAGAGAGAAGACCTGGAGAGCAGATGGTGAGATGCTGTGCGGGCAGAGCCTGGAGGCTGTGGGTCTACTGAGCAGGGGGGGGGGTCTAGTGGGGGGGGGGGGGGGTAGGGGGTCTGGTGGGGGGGGGGTAGGGGGTCTGGTGGGGGGGGGGGGGTAGGGGGTCCAATGGAGGGGGGGGGATGCATTTTCGAAGTTGCCGTTACATCTGGATCTTGGGCCATGATTTTATTTGTATCTGAGCCGTGATTTAGGCCCTGAGTTTAAGACGTTCATCCTGCATTGACCTTGGTCAGAATTGGCGTGAACCCCCATCCCAAGACTCCTGCCCTTGATATTCAGTGTTGTGCCCGAGATTGCCATCAATGTATCAACCTGTGCGTGTCAAGCTCCTCGATGCCATCTCTTCGCTCACCCTGACTTATCGCTACAGCCGTAGCCTATGAGCGATAGTAGAACACTCAGGACGACAATGCCTACGACGATGCCTGCGATGGCCCCAGCACTGAGGCCACTACTGATGCCAGCCGCTGTCACATCGCCAATTGCACCCACGGTGTTGGACACGCTCCCTTTCCTGGGCGAGATGCCCCGCACGGAGGCTCGCGATTTGTTCACACTGCCGTGTGGGTCGTCGATCTCTGAAAAACAAAAACACAAAAAGGGAATTCAGAAGCGAGGGGTGCGGTTCGGATCCAGAGTAAAGTCGTCTCGAATCGAACTGCAGTCTGGGCCTCGGGGTGCATTTTGGATTGAAAATGATGTCGCATTCTTGGGGGAAATGTCAAATGTTTTCGGATTGTCAGATCATTTACAGCTCTATAGACGAATTTGTCGAGGGCTCGAGAAGTGACGTTTACCCCCCCCCCTCCCGCGTGACCCCAGCTTAGTGGCAACGCAGCGGACGCGATGTCCACGCGCGTGGCGCCGCTTCTCTTTCAGAACTCTGCATTCGCTCATTTGTGTTCAGATCGCCCGAAGTTTTGTGTCTGCATAAATTATTGGGTTTTTTTGTGGATGAATCTTAAAATCGGTAGCACATTCCTAGTCCAGAGCAATGCAAATTTTTGTCCGAATTTCTTATAATTTTTGTCATTTAAGTCATCGTCCAGTCGATGGGATTTTGAAGTCTTAAAGTCTGTGGAGTTCATTCTTTGCGTCCATGTCTTTTTCTCTGATCTGTATGACTTAGCAGATAGCTTGGACACTTTATTTTATTATATATATTTTTCCAAGCACAACGGTTTCTGAGTCGGTGTTACAGAAGCCATCCACATGCATGGTTTTTAATGTTCATTTACTTGACTCATTCCGAGTGTAGTTAACAACTTTTGGAATTTCAGATTTAATTTAGTAATTTCTCGACTAAACCCATCCAGCGTCTATAGTCCACTTGTTTAATGTTGGCGGGGAAGGCGTGAAAATCAGATCAGCCAATGAGTCACCTGGGATGTATCGAGCCAATTTACACTTCTGCCCTTCCTCCAGCATTGCTATTTATAATAACGTTACTAAACTTTCTTTAAAAAAAGCACCTTTTCGATGCACGGTCGACTGCAACAATGAACACTGCCCCACGTGACAGGTCGTATGCATCTCATTTAAAGAGCTCATTGTTGGAATATTGCAGTGGTGGTCTTTTATTTACTAAATTATTTTGGCGTCTTCATCCCAGCCGGCTAATCTCCTCTCGTCACAGTCTCGCTTTGGTGTTTGGGTCCTCGCACCTCTGAATCGTTCTCATCGAGAGTGAGCGCATACCGGGTGGTGCATTCCAAATGAACATCATCAGCATCATGGTGACGCTGGCAATGATGACGATAATGATCATACACTATGAGACCTCCTTTACCAGTGGCAAAATACTAGATCATGATCATGTTGGTGGCGGTAATGGTCATGGCGATGCTAGGGATAATGATGATCACGATGGTGTCCATGATAGCGATGATGATGATGATGGTGATGATGGTGGTAATGATGATGATGGTAGTGATGATGGTGATGATGATGGTGGTGATGGTGGTGATGATGGTGATGATGGTGGTAATGATGATGATGGTGGTGATGATGGTGGTGATGATGGTGGTGATGATGGTGATGTGGATGATGGTGGCGATGATGATGATGATGGTAATGATGGTGGCGATGATGATGATGATGGTGATGATGGTGATGATGGTGGTAATGATGATGATGGTAATGATGGTGGTGATGATGGTGGTGATGATGGATATGTGGATGATGGTGATGGTGGTGATGGTGGTGGTGGTGACCACGGTGGTGTCGATGCAGCTCCACTCACGGTAGACGATCAGCTCCACTGCTCCCTGCGCGCTCGCGGGACTCCCGTCATCCTCGGCGTGGAGTCGGTAGACCCCCGAGTCCCCCAGCGCCACGCGCTGCAGCCACAGGGAGCCGTTGGCCTCCAGCCTGGCCCTGCCTGCGGGGGCGTCACGGAGAGGAGACGGCGTCTGGGCAACGCGCTGAGATGGGGGGGGGGGGGGGCTTTTGGTGTCGCTCCGAGAGGTCGTGCGATTGAGTCTTTTGGAGGCGGGCTGGGCCAGGGTTGCGGAAGGACGGCACCATCGCTTTCCACCCAGGCAAGAGGACAGCACGGGCTTAATGGGCTTCTTACCTTCTCACGAACAACAAACAACTAAACAAATAATTATACAAAATGATGACGAAAAATATTGTTTACATTATTGTCAATGATTCTCATACTGGCACACAAGTTGTCTCATATCGGGAAGGGTAAAGGGGACACGTTATGCCTCTGGAACTCGTCGTAGTTGTATCGGGAATGTTGCCGGCGCGGCTTGCTCGACTCGTGCGGTCGGCACGCGGTGGGGACGGCTCGGAGCGACGTCCGCTACGCGCACAGGCGACCCGGGGGTGTGCGGCGAATCGGGGCGACCACCCCGGGCCCCGAAATTTGGGGGGCCCCGCGCCTCGACGTCACGGTGTCCGATGTAATATTTCCGGTTTAGTTTGAACGCGGGTGGGGCACGTGGCGTGATGTTCCCTGGGCACCTCTCCCCCTCCCCCCAATGGACGTCCCTGGCTACTTGCATCTCGACTCGTTCACTGCGCTCGGTGTGGAAGAACGCCGCGGCCGCTGCTCGTCCTTGGGACGCGCAGAGAGACCCCCCCACACACCACCACCACCACACACCACCACACACACCACCACCACCACCACCACACACCACCACCACACCACACACCACCACACACACCACCACACACCACCACACACCACCACACACCACCACACACCACCACACACCACCACACACACCACACACACCACCACACACCACACACACCACCACACACCACCACACACCACACACACCACCACACACCACCACACACCACCACACACCACCACACACCACCACACACCACCACACACACCACCACACACCACCACACACCACACACAGCACCACACACCACACACAGCACCACACACCACACACACCACCACACACCACCACACACCACCACACACCACCACACATACACCACACATACACCACACCCCACCACACACCACCACACACCACCACACACCACACACACCACCACACACCACACACCACCACACACCACCACACACCACCACCATCACACACCACTACACACACCACCACACACCACACACCACCACACCACCACACCACCACCACCACACACCACCACCATCACACACCACTACACACACCACCACACACCACACACACCACACACACCACCACACACCACACACCACCACACACCACCACACACCACCACACACTCCACCACACACCACACACACCACCACCATCACACACCACACACCACCACACACCACTACACACACCACCACACACCACACACACCACCACACACCACCACACACCACCACACACACCACCACCACACACCACTACATACACCACCACACACCACACACACCACCACACACCACCACACACACCACACACACCACCACACACCACCACACACCACACACACCACCACACACCACCACCACACACCACCACACACCACCACACACCACCACACAACACCACCACCACCACACACACCACACACCACCACACACCACCACACACCACACACCACCACACACACCACACACCACCACACACCACCACACACACCACACACCACACACCACCACACACACCACCACACACCACACACCACCACACACCACACACCACACACCACCACACACCACCACACACCACACACCACCACACACCACCACACACCACCACACACCACCACACACCACCACACCACCACACACCACCACACACCACCACACACCACACACCACACACCACCACACACACCACCACACACCACACAAACCACACACACCACCACACACCACACACCCACACACACCACACAAACCACACACACCACCACACACCACACACACACCACACACACACCACACACACCACCACACACCACCACACATACACCACCACCACCACCACCACACACCACCACCAACGCCTAACGCTGCCTAACGCTGCCGAGGCAGCCGGCACAGCAGCGGCGTCTCCCAGACGATCGGGCCGGGGCTGACCACGCGCCGGTGCCCATGGAGGTTCTCGTGTTCTGTGTGTACTCTGAGTTAGAGGGGTTCTGTGTGTACACTGAGTTAGAGGTGTTATGTGTGTACTCTGAGTTAGAGGGGTTCTGTGTGTACTCTGAGTTAGAGGTGTTATGTGTGTACTCTGAGTTAGAGGGGTTCTGTGTGTACTCTGAGTTAGAGGGGTTCTGTGTGTACTCTGAGTTAGAGGGGTTCTGTGTGTACTCTGAGTTAGAGGGGTTCTGTGTGTACTCTGAATTAGAGGTGTTATGTGTGTACTCTGAGTTAGAGGGGTTCTGTGTGTACTCTGAGTTAGAGGGGTTCTGTGTGTACTCTGAGTTAGAGGGGTTCTGTGTGTACTCTGAGTTAGAGGGGTTCTGTGTGTACTCTGAGTTAGAGGGGTTCTGTGTGTACTCTGAGTTAGAGGTGTTCTGTGTGTACTCTGAATTGTGGGTCCCTTGTTCGGCATAGGCGAAGTTAATTGCTGCGTTTGATTTTAATTATTTCACGGTGCGTAAGTTCAGAATCTGAATATTTATACTGGAGGAATCCGATGAGCTATAAAGCTCTTTTTCACAGTCGCGGCGGGTCAGAAAGTTGCAACAACAAACAACACGACAACAAACAACACAAACAACAAATAACAACACGAAAACACGATAGGAGTGCAAAGTATAGGAAAGGTAAATAAATCACTGAAAAAAATATACGAATAAAACGAACCTATAATTATTCATCGTCCTCGGTAAAGCCCACAGATCTGTTAGATACTTTTTTCAGAAGCGACTTGGCCACAAACGATAGCTCAACAAAGTGGCTCATCTCGTGGAAAGCGATCGCAGCAAAATCATCTGAACGCGTGATGCTGATTCTCAACGTGGAGGGCAGAAGAGGCTCGCGGTGCTGCCGCGCAGGGCGCCTCGTGCCTCGCGCAGGGCGTGACGCCGCCCTGCCACCCCCCCTCACCTCGGTAGCGCTCGGCGACCTCGCTACCGTTCACGACGACGACGCTGCCGTTGAAGGTCCACCGCAGCGAGGAGAGGATCCCGCCGCTCTCGAAGTTCGCGTCGAGCAGCACCGAGTCGCCCTCCCAGCTCCAGATGGCACCGCTCGGCTGCAGCTCGTCGAGGCTGTGGCCTGCAGAGAGGGGTGGGGGGGCGGTGAGTGGCAGCGCCGCAAAACCTCTCTCGGGTCGCTGCTGGCGGAGGGAGATCCGCTGGGTCGGAGTAGCTGAACGCGATCATCCAGGGTGGCAAATAATAACAATGCTACGATCCGTATTTGTTTTTGGGTTTAGGCCAAGTAGGGGTTTATGCCCAAACTCTTGCTACTAACCCTCCACCCCCCGCCAGGGTCGTCACCTTCACAAGGCGCGACCTGTCCGTGGCCAGGTGATCGATTGCATTCTGAGCGACAGAGCTCCGTCTCGCCGGGGGCTCCACAATTCTCGCGGCCAAATTCCACCTCGAAGTGGCCGCCGCTGCATCGGCAGGACTCATCCTTGAACCCAACACAAACACGGATCGATGACCTTCTTGTAGAATCATTGCACAATATCGCTAGATCACAGACATGTGATGACAGTCACCGTGTTAGCTGTTTGTGAGAAAAATGTAACGTGCTCTGTAGAAAATATTGTTTTGTGATGAAAAAATAATCCGAATGACATGAAACATTTCGGAAACGTGAAGATGTATCTGAAGCGGTGGAAACTGCCCACCCCAGGGTGCCCCCCCTCCCCCCCAAGCCCCGCCAGGTGGCAGGGATGTGGCAGGGATGTGGCAGGGATGTGGCAGGGATGTGGCAGGGGGATGTCACCTGGCGGCGCGGCGAAGGCGGCGAGGCAGAGCAGCAGCGGCAGCAGCAGCGTCAACAGGAGAGGGCCTCCCATGGCCGACACGGCGAGCGGGCGAGGAGATTCGCGTGGCCGGTGCCGAGGGAGGAGTGCGGCTTTATGCGAACCCCCCCCACCCCCTCCCCAATGGTGGCCCCATCTAAGAAGGGGGGCGGGGGGCTTTGTGCACAACCAAATAACTTCCTTAAATTATTCTGCTATGCTTCCTTGTACACACCCAGTGCGTCTGTGGAGTCCGATGTAGTTCATAGCCGGTCGCTATGAACTACATCGCTACCATGCAGTTCGTGTTCCAATTCGTGTTCCCGCCATAACCCTGGGTCAGCAGTGGTGCCACATCACCAACAACGCCTCGGCATGTTCCCTGTCAATCACAACACCACGTGCGTGTGTGGCCTTGAAAAGAAAAAAAATACATGTAATATAAAAATATACATAAAATATAAAAAAATTATAATATAAACAAATATATAATAGGCGATGTTTTTGGTAACGGTCCTTCTACAAAGCGCACAGACAGAGAATGCAGAGAGACAGAGTGGATGATACGATCTGATCCCATCTGTGAATGATGTGATCCCTGACATGCAATACCCCGGCGTCTACAAACTAAGCTGTGTCTGCGGCAGCAGTTACACAAGGCGGATCTGAAACACGGTAGGACCAATACCTCGGCCGTGGCTGATCATTGTTTTAATGCGGTGGGCTCACACGAAATTGATTTCTCTAAGACGAAGGTACTTTGCAAGCCCACTGGCTATCAACAAAGATTCGTTCATGAAGCCATCCATATATATAGACACAGACACAATTTCAACCGAGAAGATGGGTACAAACTGAGCAATCATTGGAAGGACCTTATGAGCCAGTTTAAGTCATAACTGGCTGTGATGTTTCCATCCTACCTTCCGATGTTAGTAGTTATTTTACATGAACAGGTTAAATGTCTCACACTAACACAGCCATCGTTGCTTGTGTCCTCGATGTGGTGGTGGCTCTGCAACCTTACATTGACATGCTAATCTCTCACTTTAACATCACTAGCCCCGCTCACTTCGCTTACACAGCCGCTGTTTACATTGACATGCTAATCTCTCACTTTAACATCACTAGCCCCGCTCACTTCGCTTACACAGCCGCTGTTTACATTGACATGCTAATCTCTCACTTTAACATCACTAGCCCCGCTCACTTGGTTTACACAGCCGCTGTTTACATTGACATGCTAATCTCTCACTTTAACATCACTAGCCCCACCCACTTCGTTTATGACCCTTGGGCTACACCCATTTCAAACCTTTTAAACAGCCTGCCTCAGCAGCTTTCCAGCTCTTTTTTCTCCTGATAATGATTGCTTGTGTTGCGATCGAAACGTCGTAGTTTTTTTGGTTATTTTTGTTATTTTATTTGAACCAATCTCCGTGACTTTACCGAAAGACCCCGGAATATGGATGAGTTGAAGACTCCACGTGGCATCATGGGGGCCCCGGTAATTGAATTGTTGAGCCAGGCTGTGCCTGGTCTGTGCAAGATCAGCCTCCACGTCCCACTCAGGCAACCTGGGGGGGGGGGGGGGGGGGCACAGACTTCCATGTTCCTTGACACACCCCGCTAATGCAACAAACAAGATTCAAGAATGCACAATACAAATTTTTTTATTCAAATTAGAACACGCAAAACCCCCTGAAACTCTTGTCAATGATTCACAAACTGTCTGCGACACTTCTCATTCTGTCAGCGCACCGATAAGGATCACATTTATTAAATGTCGCCCGAGGGAGAGTGTTAAAGAGGGCTATGAATCGTCGCTGTTAGCAGAGAAGTTGAGTGGTTGGAAACCCGAGCAGACCACGCACTTAACGCTGCACAGTTGGAGCAAATGATGGGGTGGGAGAGCCCAAACTCATCTGGCTTTAACGATTCAAAAGAACAATCGGGAGGCTGGAATGAACACAAATGTTCAAGAGGTCTATGTACTGTCGTTCTTATTCGGCAACATCAATAACCACCAAGTGGTCTGCATCTATCTTCCTATCTCGCCCATCCTCACCTGTTGTTTGTTTTGGGAGACGTGACTAGATCCGCGGTAGATCGCAATCTGTGGCGTCAAGAGCCGTGCAATATCAGACTTTGGTATTTATTTTGAGTCAGAGCAGAACGACTCGCCGTAGACTTCCTCGTGCGTGCCTGTGCTCCCACGTAAGTCATCACTGGCATGGCACGGAGTCACTTGTCAGAGTGAATGTCACCTCGTAAGTCGGCTGGCGGTGGGGGCCGGGCCGCGCACGGCGATGAGCGGGGGGGGGGGGGGCGCGTTTCCCTGCCCGGAGCTCCTCTGCGGCTCCTCTGGGGGTCCCAATCGCGTGGGGCGATCTGCCGCCAATGGCGACGGCTCCGTCCACGCTTATTTCTATAAATTCGCCTTCTCGGTTTACTCTGGCATTTTAAGATTATTTCCCCCCCCCCCTTTCATGCAACATTTATTATTTAATGTGTGTGTGGTTTTTTACAACACTTGTCTTTGTAGATGTTTTATTATTTTATTTTGACTTACGTGAAGTGCCCTTGAACTCTTTTGCCATGAATGGCACTCTCTAAATTATTCTAAATATCGAATTGTCTGTCAGCCATTCATAAAACATGAAATTGTAATTTTGAATTTCTAAAAGTCTAAACGTGACCGCATCTCAGAACGCAGTGCAGAAAGTGGCAATCTCTATTTTGTAGAGAGAAACGGTCATCGCGGAAGGTACTAAATTTAGCCTGGCATTTCCAGACCAATGGTGCAGCAGGGGAGAATGGGCGACTTCCTACTGGGGCTTAAAATGCCAAACGCTTTACCGGAGTCGAAGTGTTTGGTGGCTCAGGGGAGCACAGGAAGGAGGTGCAGGACACCTCCCCTGGCAGCCCCGAGCCGGCGACTATTCGTCACCAGCGCTTCCCACCAGCGCGTCCCACCGGCGCGTCCCACCGGTGCGTCCCACCAGCGCGTCCCACCGGCGCGTCCCACCGGTGCATCCCACCAGCGCGTCCCACCGGCGCATCCCACCGGTGCATCCCACCAGCGCGTCCCACCGGTGCATCCCACCAGTGCGTCCCACCGGTGCATCCCACCAGCGCGTCCCACCGGTGCATCCCACCAGCGCGTCCCACCAGCGCGTCCCACCGGTGCATCCCACCGGTGCATCCCATCAGTGCGTCACACCGGTGCATCCCACCGGCGCGTCCCACAAGTGCGTCCCACCGGCGCGTCCCACCGGCGCGTCCCACAAGTGCGTCCCACCGGTGCATCCCACCGGCGCGTCCCACCGGTGCATCCCACCGGCGCGTCCCACCAGCGCGTCCCACCGGCGCGTCCCACCGGTGCGTCCCACCAGTGCGTCCCACCGGCGCATCCCACCGGTGCATCCCACCAGTGCGTCCCACCGGCGCGTCCCACAAGTGCGTCCCTTCGTGGTGCAGGAGGACGACGCTCAATGTCGATGTGCTGCTGCTGCTCCCACGGCGGAGGGTTTCGGCAGAGCGAGAGGTCTCGTTGTGTTTATCTTGGACAGCGATGCCTCCTGGGGAAACCAAAGCAAGGCGACGACTCCCCCCCCACCACCCAGCACAGCCCAGCGTCTCGGCTGTGCTGAGGATGAACGAACGAGGCCCGATGAGGACGCAGAGCGCGAGAAGCGAGTTTAGTGGAGTCGGTGACGAACGCTCGCGTTGCGATCGAAGCGTCGTCGTTTTTTGTTTTTTAGTTATTTTCTTTGAACCTATCTACGTGACTTGACTTAAAGACCCCACGAATGTGAGTTCCTGTAGGCACGAAAGCTTCAAGTCGAGGTCTGTCAGAGACTCGCGTGCACGGCAGAAGACCAAACAGGCTCGTTGGGTATTTGAAAATATATATGTGTATATATATATGTGTATATATGTGGTTCGCTGAATTTACTCAATGTTTGACCGCTTAGTCAACTACAGTCTCCAACTACCAGGTCGCCATCGGCACACGCAACGTGGCTGACCCTTGGCCACACACGGGCATCTATCAGCCTCGCCACTGCATCTGTACCAGATGGAGCCCCGCTGGAATCGATGTATTGTTGTTGTTCTATACGTGTATCCCTCATTGGGAAGCGATGTTCCCTTTGAGATCACCTGGCCAGGACCGGGCTGTTACTTTGCCATCGCTGCGTTGAGCTTGGGGCTGTGTCAGGACTGGAGCGTTACTGTGTCGACGTTGAACTTCTCTCGCACCGTACGCTACAGGGCTGTGTATCGACTGCTCATCTTCTGGCGATGCTATTGATGGATCTGAAGTTGTTGTGTTATTGTGATGGGACAGGAATGTTTACCCCATCGTTCAGAAGAGGTGAGAGATTCCCTCCCTATGCCGGACCTTGTTGGTAAGTTGCACATTACCTCCATATCCTCAAGACGAAACGCTGCTTTCCTGCTGCTCTATCACTTCCCGGTTCGCATGACAACGTCAAAATAACGAGACTCTGGGTGGAAGGACATCGCCCACTGCACACTGAACAGGCGCTCACTGCATGCCTGAGTCGTGACGTCGCAGTGACAATGATAACACGGTGGGAATGTGTGCTCATGCCGTCGGCATTAGGACAAGCCAACTCTTCAGGAGACGGATTCTCTGCTTAGATTGCTATATTCTGCACAATGAAGCGTATTATTATTAATAATGTTGAGGAATGGACGTTGCATTTTCATCTCTTGGTCATTTGCTTTTCTTCAGATGAACCCAAATTGGGACCACATCCCTCGCGTGTGTCGCGTGGGCGCGAGCGGTGACACGTGGTCTGCGAACCTGACGACCCGAGTTCGATTCCCTTTCATAGCCAACATCGCTGACGAATATATAAACCGGTCCTGGGCCTCCCCTAGGTCGACTCAGGCTTAAGGGAGTAGCTGGTGGGGTGTGCGGACATCAGCACGAGGGAGAAGAAGGCGGCCGATGCGCTGGTTATCCGCCCCTTCGCATGCCGTGTTCGCCTTCAAAGGTGCTCACTCAGAGCCTATTGAAGGCTTTACGGGGATGTTTGTCTTCGTACCGCAAGCGATACGGGGCAGTCTCTGTCCATGATACTCGGGCAGAGACGATACGCGACTTCCCCCTTGTGGAAGAAGGGGCGCAGTGGTTTGCACGCCGCCCCTAGGAACCCGGCCATCCGAGTGTGAACGTCACGAACGGTGACGATCTGAACCGGCCCCGAGGTTGACTCAGACGTCAGCGCATTGCGCAGGGGACAACTTGGCTGGGTGTCGATCTGGCCAAACCACCCCGAACTCACGAACAGAACTTCCCCCAAGGGCCTCCAGTGGTGGAGTGTTGTGGTGGAGTGTTGTGGTGGTGGAGTGTTGTGGTGGAGTGTTGTGGTGTGTGTTGTGGTGGTGGAGTGTTGTGGTGGAGTGTTGTGGTGGAGTGTTGTGGTGGAGTGTTGTGGTGGAGTGTGGTGGTGGAGTGTTGTGGTGTGTGTTGTGATGGGGTGTTGTGGTGGAGTGTTTGTTGTGATGGGGTGTTGGGGTGTTGTGGTGGGGTGTTGTGTGGTGGAGTGTTGTGTGGTGGAGTGTTGTGTGGTGGAGTGTTGTGTGGTGGAGTGTGGTGGTGGTGGAGTGTTGTGTGGTGGGGTGTTGTGGTGGTGGAGTGTTGTGTGGTGGAGTGTTGTGGTGGTGGAGTGTTGTGGCGTGTGTTGTGGTGGAGTGTTGGGGTGGAGTGTTGTGGTGGAGTGTTGTGGTGGAGTGTTGTGGTGGAGTTTTGTGGCCCAGTCGGCCACAAGGCGGCCCCAAATCAACAGATGAACAAGTGCGACGTGATTATGAAATGTATGTTTAAAGTATTCATTTAAAAACGGACCTGAAGTCAGTCTACCGTGGACCAAGCCCCATTCATGCGCCTGGCGATCTGAAGAACAGAGAAGCGGAACGTTGCACGATCCACTCCCTTCGAGGGATCCCAGCAGATCGATGGTGCCGGGATGACAGCAAGACGCGCGGCGACTTCACTGCGAGTCCCTCTGAATGTTCACTGTCGCCGTGAGGCCGTCTTCCTCTACCCCACCACACGGTGCAACTATAATAATCGACACGTGTAGTTCATGCCTACACGTGACTGTATCCGGGTTATAACAATATCCGTAGCTGTTTCAGTAAAAATGAGTGGGGAGAAAGTAGGGGTGCTGTGTATTGGGCTTATACACAGTGAGAGTATTTATTAAGATAAATGAGTAATACTCACAAATAAGTTATCGTGCGTCTCGTTTTCATGCGCGTGCCAATTCGCAAACGAGCCTGGCGTTCAGTAACAAGTACTGCCAGTAGCGCTACGAGATTTGACGCGAGTTGTTTTTATAAAAAAAATTGTTTTCGTTTGTAAGACAGTTTTTTTGGCATGTATGGTGAATTGTGGGAATATAAAAAAAAAACACAATTCTTACCATTTTGTACTTGTGTTTATCTGTACCCTGGCTTTGCCAGGAGAGGGCTGTACAGCAAAGTGCTAACCAACATCATCTCTCTCTCCTGTACGGGATAGCGTGTTCCCCCCTCGCTCACACGCGTGGGGTTTCTCTGGGCGCTCCGTTTTCCTCCCACATGTAAACACTCAATCATTGACTGGAAACAACTTTATATTCAGAGGACCACAGAGCGTGGGCAGTGCTGGCTCCTCTTCACCATTGCTGCTGCTGCTGCTGCTGCTAAACGTTGTTAAAAAGTCAAAAGTCCTCATCTGTGGTTCCTCCTCCTGGCGCCTCTGAGTCGCCCTCTCGCCATCGCTGTGAGAGTGACGAGTGGATACTTGCAAGTTGACATTCTGATCATTCTTTTATTGTTATGAACTAAAATATTCAAGAGAAAACGCGCGGCATTAACTAACTGCGCTTCACATATTACTAGTAGGTTGCGTATCCTCAGCTGGCCGCATTTGCATGTTATGGCAGAGGTCAGATGGCCCTGCAGGTGATTCGTGAATGCGACTGCGCACAGCGCCCACGCGTCGCTTCTTGCGGTGTCCCACCAGGACAACTTCCACCGCCGCGCCTTCGCAATCCGGACGAGACGCTGACAACCACGACAGTTACCGGCCGACTACAAACCTCTCCACCATCTAGAAACTCCTTGAGCGTCCTGCTCAACTGAAGACGACTCCCATTACCTCTTCCCCAAACCTTTTTGCCCCGATCAAGCTGCCGTCAGACTTACCCCACGGAGACTGCAATTACCGGAGTCTTTGACGGCATTCTTTCAATCGTCGCCTCCGATACAATCACGGCTCTCATTGGTCTGGACATTTCATCAGCTCTTGATAATGTTAATCACCTCCGGAGTTAAATACCACCCCCATGTTGATGGCAATTTGTTGTACACATCAACAACCCCACCAATGCCCAGGGAGAGAACATTGCTCTGAGGACACCACAGCCTCACAGCACTGGTTCTGGTCGCGTGATCTTAAAGTGACGCCAAACTCACTGGCACCCGGCATCGGCTCCCCGCCACAACGCGATTGCCGGCACCACAATTCCCTTCATGGAGCGCATCAAGTTCCTTGGGGTCACTGGATTATTCCACCTTGTCTCCGGCCATTCACGTCCACTACATCATCATGACAACTTGCAACTATCAAGGCGAAGCTCCTCGTCACCTACGTCCACTCGTTATCGTGGACATTGGCAACATCCTCGCCTGCAGTGGAGTCGGGTCGACACTCGACTTCTCTAACGCCATTCCCTCCAAGTCATCATCAAGCAACATCCTCTGGTCGCAACGGCTACAGCAGCCTTGCTCGTCTCGTCCTGGTGTCCAGCCTCTACGACTCGGCCACCACTCTCTCGACTCTTCATTGGCTCCCTTTTGGCAGCAGCACTCATCATGAAGTCGCGCCGACCTTCGTTATCGCGCCTTCACGACCGCTTCCCCAGCACCACCCCTCGACTCACGACTCCCACCGTGCACTGAAGCAGCTCACAGTGGAACCCTGGAGCAGCAGCAGCAGCAGCGTCACGCAACATCTGCTTCGGACACCGACGTCTTGAACTTTTACAGCCTCACCTCACTATACAATACACTATACAATACACTACACTATACAATACACTTATATACACCTCACTATACACTACACTATACTATACAATACACTTATATACACTACACTATACACTACTACTATACACTACACTATACACTACACTGCAGGAGAGTGAGTACACGTGGCAGTGGGCACATTGTTGTTGACTGTGGGAGAGTGAGTACACGTGGCTGTGGGCACATTGTTGTTGACTGCGGGAGAGTGAGTACACGTGGCAGTGGGCACATTGTTGTTGACTGCGGGAGAGTGAGTACACGTGGCAGTGGGCACATTGGTGCTGACTGCGGGAGAGTGAGTACACGTGGCTGTGGGCACATTGGTGCTGACTGCGGGAGAGTGAGTACACGTGGCAGTGGGCACATTGTTGTTGACTGCGGGAGAGTAAGTACACGTGGCAGTGGGCACATTGGTGCTGACTGCGGGAGTGTGAGTACACGTGGCTGTGGGCACATTGGTGCTGACTGCAGGAGAGTGAGTACACGTGGCAGTGGGCACATTGTTGTTGACTGCGGGAGAGTGAGTACACGTGGCTGTGGGCACATTGTTGTTGACTGCGGGAGAGTGAGTACACGTGGCTGTGGGCACATTGGTGCTGACTGCAGGAGAGTGAGTACACGTGGGTGTGGGCACATTGTTGTTGACTGCGGGAGAGTGAGTACACGTGGCTGTGGGCACATTGGTGCTGACTGCGGGAGAGTGAGTACACGTGGCTGTGGGCACATTGGTGCTGACTGCGGGAGAGTGAGTACACGTGGCTGTGGGCACATTGGTGCTGACTGCAGGAGAGTGAGTACACGTGGGTGTGGGCACATTGGTGCTGACTGCAGGAGAGTGAGTACACGTGGGTGTGGGCACATTGTTGTTGACTGCAGGAGAGTGAGTACACGTGGCTGTGGGCACATTGGTGCTGACTGCGGGAGAGTGAGTACACGTGGCTGTGGGCACATTGGTGCTGACTGCGGGAGAGTGAGTACACGTGGGTGTGGGCACATTGTTGTTGACTGTGGGAGTGTGAGTACACGTGGGTGTCGGCACATTGTTGTTGACTGTGGGAGTGTGAGTACACGTGGGTGTGGGCACATTGTTGTTGACTGCGGGAGTGTGAGTACACGTGCCTGTGGGTCCATTTCTACTGACTGCGGGAGAGTGAGTACACGTGGGTGTGGGCACATTGTTGTTGACTGCGGGAGTGTGAGTACACGTGCCTGTGGGTCAATTTCTACTGACTGTGGGAGTGTGAGTACACGTGGGTGTGGGCACATTGTTGTTGACTGCGGGAGAGTGAGTACACGTGGGTGTGGGCACATTGTTGTTGACTGCGGGAGTGTGAGTACACGTGCCTGTGGGTCCATTTCTACTGACTGCGGGAGAGTGAGTACACGTGGCTGTGGGTCCATTACTACTGACTGCAGAGTGAGTACACGTGGGTGTGGGCACATTGTTGTTGACTGTGGGAGAGTGAGTACACGTGGGGGTGGGTCCATTGGTGCTGACTGCGAGAGAGTGAGTACACGTGGCTGTGGGCACATTGGTGCTGACTGCAGGAGAGTGAGTACACGTGGGGGTGGGTCCATTGGTGCTGACTGCGGGAGAGTGAGTACACGTGGCTGTGGGCACATTGTTGTTGACTGCAGGAGAGTGAGTACACGTGGGGGTGGGTCCATTGGTGCTTTACTGCGGGAGAGTGAGTACACGTGGCTGTGGGCACATTGGTGCTGACTGCGGGAGAGTGAGTACACGTGGCTGTGGGCACATTGTTGTTGACTGCAGGAGAATGAGTACACGTGGGGGTGGGTCCATTGGTGCTGACTGCGGGAGAGTGAGTACACGTGGCTGTGGGCACATTGTTGTTGACTGCAGGAGAGTGAGTACACGTGGGGGTGGGTCCATTGGTGCTGACTGCGGGAGAGTGAGTACACGTGGCAGTGGGCACATTGGTGTTGACTGCGGGAGAGTGAGTACACGTGGGTGTGGGTCCATTGCTACTCAACACGAGGTGAGATGCCCCCGATGCCCGCAGTCGTGAGTTGGAGGCGGCTGGCGCAAAGAACAGTTCAATACACAGCCTCGCGCCACGTGACGCTCACACTCGGGTGGCTTCTTGGGGTTATTTTTACAATAAAATTTGACTAAAAATGTCCCAGACACGGAACACCTTTGCGCTTCACCACACGCCCGTGCGAGTTTGGCATTCATTCATTCGCAGAGGCCCATCGCCACTTGGGGGCACATCAAAGGGGAATTTCCCTCCAGCTTCCTGCTTGCGGTGGCGTCCAGGGTATAATTATCACGAGAACGAGAGGCTGATGGCTGTGTGTCTGTGTGTTAAAAAGGTCGACTTGGCCTCAACTTGGTACTTGGTGCGGTGTGTAAACATCGCCACTGGGGAGACAAAGGCAGCCGGGCGTGGTGCTGGCCACCTACCCCCACGTGTGTCGTGCGTGCCTTAAAATGGCACTTACCCCAAGAGTATGGCAAGGCTATACGGGCAGCCTTGTCTTGTGTTCAGCAGGAAGTCGAGTGAGTGAGTGGGGGAACAGGTATGCGAACAATTCCCACGGGCATTCAGACTCTGTCTTCTCGACAGACCTGTTCTCCACCTGAGAATGGCTGCTTGCGTTGTGGCCGAAACGTCGGGAGAACTATTTTATTATGTTTTATGTTTATTATTTTATTATTTCCATTCTACGTGACTTTACCGAAAGAACCAAGAAGAAAAAATGCCCACGGGCTCTCTGTGGTACCCGTGCATTATTCAGGCAGTGTCACGTGGTGGTGGTGGTGGTTACCTGCTGTTGCTTCAAAACGTGCATGTGCGTCAAGAGTTATTGTTCTTCTCGCCCTTTGTAATGCCACTGCTGGATGAGGGCCTTCCCATTACTGTGTCGGCCATGGGGTGGTGGGTGACCCCGCCACGCTGGTCCGTGCGGGTTGGCAAAGGGAGGCGAGAGTCCGTCAGCGATCTGCCGCGACATCACCCCTCGCCCCACGGTCACCACGGCCCAGGATCAGCCCTCAAGCGGCTTCTCGCCTGCAGGGAGCAGTCGCTGGCCACTGCACCGCCGCCGCAGACCCTCTGCCGAGTCGTCGATCCGCTGCTGGATGAACACCGCACTTCACGTGGGCCCTAGTGGTTCTTTGATCGTACTTCACCATGCTGGTCCATGAAATACCCGACTAGAAGCGACATTCCTGCGCCACTGCTAACATCAGTGGCGAGCGATATCTGAATCAGCCCCGCTCCGTCCCCTCCCTTAACCAACCTGCGCCGACCAGCATGGTGAAGTATGGTCAAACAATCCCCATAACGCACCCTGCATATAGAGGCCTTCGTCCAGCAGTGGATTGCACAAGTGCTGTAAATTATCATCACTTCATCTCCTTATTTTTGTTACGATCTCAACGTATGAATCTGACAAAACGCTCCAGAATGCTTGCACAGTACACGTGGCACGAACACGCACGCCGCCTGTATCTGCCGCACGTACTGCCCCCGCTGCTGCATGGCTGAGAGCGACAGAAGACGAAGACGCCCCGTGTCGCCTCTCACGGGCCTGTCAGCAAGTAGCAAGCACCTGCGAACACCAACGTAGCACTCGAGGGGATGGGTGGGGTGGCCAACACCATCCCGACCACCTTTGTCTCTCCAAGTGCTGACGTTTACATACTTCACGAGGTACTAGTTTAAGGCTGAGTCGACCTAGGGGAGGCCCTGGACCGGTTCAGATATTCGTCACCGATGGCCCGAGAGCGTGACTCGAACTCGGGTCGCCGCGAGTCTTCGTGAAGGCGCAGACAAAGATCCCCCGTGTAGCCTCAGTAGGCTGTAGGGGCAAGTGCTGTTAGCGAGTAGAACCTATGAAGGCCGGCATGGCACACGAGGGTGGTGAGTGGCCAGCACCACGCCCGACCGCCTTTGTCTCTCCAGTGGCGATATTTACTGCACACCGCACCAGGTACTCATTTGAGGCTGAGGCGACCTAAGGGAGGCCCAGGACCGGCTCAGATAATCGTCACCGGTGTTGGCCGTGAGCGGGAATGGAACTTGGGTCGCCAGGTTCGCAGCGCGGCGTAGCGGTCCGCGTGTGCTCGCCCGGGGCCCCACCACTCGCGGACGGGACACGATCGCTCAGGAACGTGACCCCCCACCCACCCAGCACTGACATCGCAACACGGGCGCGTGCCTTCGTTCCTGCCACCGCGTCGGAATGCCTCTGCGTACCTGCGAGCACATTCCTGCCCGCCCCGTCACACGAGGAAGCAGCGCGCTCTATAAATGTCACCACCTCGGCGAGTGTGGGGACATTGACAATGCGCGTGGCGAGTTACAACGTCGCCGGCTGATATCGCTTGGACAACAAAAGCCACCATCACCTGCGCACCGCACACCGTCAGACGATGTCGTGCCCTGGCTGCTGTCACAGACTGCGCGGGTATCTGTGCTGCTTCCATAATGCTACACCCGGCAAAACCCACGTCGTCAGTACACCTGAGACTGATGGTCAAACCTATCTCGGAGACAAACGTCCACCGGGTAACGACTCTGAAGTCATCACACATCCACCTCCTCCCTTGCCTAAGCAAATCTCATCACCCGTTGATCGCAGGGGGTCTTACAGAAATACTTGTTTCTCACCTAGCAGTGAAGATAGCGATGACGATGATGAAGACGATGAAGACGATGATCAAGACAGTGTTGACGGCGAGAAGATTTTCGTTGCTGTTCACAACTACGACGCGAGGGCTCATGTCGACCTGAGCTTCAGGAAGGGGCAGCGCTTCCACATCGTCCAAGAGACCAACGCGGACTGGTGGCTGGCTCGGCCAGAGGGCGACACGGAGCAGCAGGGCTTCATCCCGGCCAACTACATCGCCCCCGCGCTCAGCCTCAAGGCCATGCCGTGAGTTGTGTGCCGTGAGTTGTGTGCCCACACGATCCGCTGTTGTGCCGCACGGAATCTCTGTCCACGATTGACGTCGCTTCGCGGTGGCGCATTGCATCCTCTTCGCAGTTCCAGGGGTTTGCGCAGTTTTATTATTATTCACCGCGAGTAGCCCGTCGTCTGCTTCACTGTGGACATTGGCGATGCCGAGATCCCGCGATGGGATCCCGAGATGGCGATCTGCAAAGGAGAGGCCAACGCGTAGCAGCGTCGCCACCCACAGTTGCCCCCTGAATGTCGCGGCCACTTAATGGAAACAATCAAATCGCTGCATCGACCTCCTCTTGCCAGGTGAATGCTCATTGGCCGGCCAGTGATGCCACGTCCCTTGTTCCGCACAGGGACAGCTGCCCCTGGGCATCTCCTTGCATAGACGACAGTCAGGACAATGGTTGAGATGTGATGGCAGGTGCTCTGAGATGTCGAGGCGTTGACGCGCCCTGTAGACCTGAACTCCTTCTCCTGGAGCCCACACGAGCGTAAACATGCGACCGTCTCCATGTCTGGTGGCAAGAAGCCGGCGGTTGAACGTTTTGCGTTCCCGTGATGGGAGCAGTTTCTCCGTAGCACAAGTTCGTTGCACTCCGCTCAAAATGTGCCTGCCAAGACGCTCACTCGCACTCCTTCGGGATCTTACCACATGCCTTTGGCTCGTGCCTCTGCACTGGCTCCCACTTAACACTGGCACTGAGTTTCACATCCTTCTACTCGTGCTCAAGGCTTTAAATGGGCTTCCTCCACCATATATCCAGGACTTGATTCAATCGCACACTCCACTAAGTTGATCCAACCACACACTCCACTAAGTTGATCCGGCCACACACTCCACTAAGTTGATCCAACCACACGCTCTACTAAGTTGATCAAATCACAAACTCCACTAAGTTGATCAAATCACACACTCCACTAAGTTGATCAAATCACACACTCCACTAAATTGATCCAATCACACACTCCACTAAGTTGATCCAATCACACACTCCACTAAGTTGATCCAATCACACACTCCACTAAGTTGATCCAATCACACACTCCACTAAGTTGATCCAATCACACACTCCACTAAGTTGATCCACCCAAACGCTCCACTAAGTTGATCCAACCACACACTCCACTAAGTTGATCCAACCACACACTCCACTAAGTTGATCCAACCACACGCTCCACTAAGTTGATACAATCACACACTCCACTAAGTTGATCCAATCACACACTCCACTAAGTTGATCCAATCACACACTCCACTAAGTTGATCCGGCCACACACTCCACTAAGTTGATCCAACCACACGCTCCACTAAGTTGATCTAACCACACACTCCACTAAGTTGATCCAACCACACACTCCACTAAGTTGATCCATCCACACACTCCACTAAGTTGATCCAACCACACACTCCACTAAGTTGATCCAACCACACACTCCACTAAGTTGATCCAACCACACACTCCACTAAGTTGATCCAACCACACACTCCACTAAGTTGATACAACCACACACTCCACTAAGTTGATCCAACCAGACACTCCACCAAGTTGATACAACCACACACTCCACTAAGTTGATCCAACCAGACACTCCACCAAGTTGATCCATCCACACACTCCACTAAGTTGATCCAACCACACACTCCACTATGTTGATCCAACCACACACTCCACTAAGTTGATCCAACCAGACACTCCACTAAGTTGATCCAACCACACACTCCACTAAGTTGATACAACCACACACTCCACTAAGTTGATCCAACCAGACACTCCACCAAGTTGATCCATCCACACACTCCACTAAGTTGATCCAACCACACACTCCACTATGTTGATCCAACCACACACTCCACTAAGTTGATCCAACCAGACACTCCACTAAGTTGATCCAACCACACACTCCACTAAGTTGATCCAACCACACGCTCCACTAAGTTGATCCAACCACAAGCTCCACTAAGTTGATCCAACCACACGTTCCACTAAGTTGATCCAACCAGACACTCCACTAAGTTGATCCAACCAGACACTCCACTAAGTTGATCCAACCACACACTCCACTAAGTTGATCCAACCAGACACTCCACCAAGTTGATCCATCCACACACTCCACTAAGTTGATCCAACCACACGTTCCACTAAGTTGATCCTCCACTGAGATCCACCGACGGCGCCCGACTCGGCGTGGCCACCGCGCTCCAGGCTCCGAGCCCTGGGGTCCCCACCGGGTTTTTGTTCTGCACGGCGCCCAGGCCCTGGAGGTCACTGCGCTTGGAGTTCAGGGAACTCGCAGTCGATGGATACTTCTGAGTCCCGGGTGAAGATCTACGCCACCACCACCACCAGTTGTTTAGCACGGCGACATCCTATCTCTCTCTGGTGCTTGGGATGTCAGTCTCCCATCCCAAGCACGGGCCAGACTTAGCCCTGCTCGCTCAGCTTCTGAAATCTCATGAGACCGGGCACATCTGGCCTCTATTCATTGCGCAAGTCTTTGCTACGGAATGTACGTTTCCTTACCTGCAAAAACCCCTTCCCTCCAACCTGACTCCCACAAGGCAGGGTAGTTGATTCAGGGTACAACACCTTTATTGTCGGTGTGTTTATTTGGTGTAGCGGCCTGGGTATTGTGCCCTCTATCAGGAAATGCTGGTCAAATCAACAGCGCGTTTTTGGAATTCATTGCTTTGAGGGTCAAGGCGGTTGGCGGCAGAGGTCATGACTTGGTTTGTTGGCCGCGAGGGTGAGAGGCGGTTAACTCGGAACCAATTGAAATTGTACAACAAAAAACACATTCTTATATTAACGACATTGCTTATATTGACCACGTTTTTTTCTTACTCAAAACGATCAGGGAAATAATAATGAACCCGATAACCGTTGATGTATTTGCTTTCATTTCTTTATTCTAAGAGTTGG
The DNA here is from genome assembly GCF_015708825.2 of Lethenteron reissneri. Classification (NCBI taxonomy): domain Eukaryota; kingdom Metazoa; phylum Chordata; class Hyperoartia; order Petromyzontiformes; family Petromyzontidae; genus Lethenteron; species Lethenteron reissneri. The sequence continues at coordinate 6,677,509 of NC_083840.1, forward strand.
TTTTACCAGATTGGCTTTGACAGCGATCCTTATTTGGGAAGGTGTCTCGGAACGTTGAGCCCTGACGGCACAACTTCCGTGCTGTCTGCTGCCCGTCTGGGAACCCCGTTGGGCAGAGACTGATCAAAAGCGGCTCTCCACGTGAATCACGAGTATCATCGGCAGGCAGGAGGACGTGGAAGCTGCGAACAGAGACAACAGTTCGTGTGGCTCCCTGTCTCTGGGTCGGTGGTCCTCCCACGGGGCTACGCATCGGTCACCGGGCACGACTGGGAGGGCCCCATCATCTCGTGGTCACAGCCGCGCCTTTTGGTGCCTCGAAATCACCTTTGGATTGTAATTTGTCATGGTGGTCGGGGGTGGGGAAGCTGACATTTATAATGTATTCACCTTGTGTTTTTGACTTTGTTGAATGCTTGCACAGGCTGCATGGAAAGTCCCTCCCACCCGCAGCTCACACCAACCAAGTGAACTCGTGGAGCTAAACAAAGCCGTGGGAAATTCCAACCTTTCGTGTTCAGACGACTCGCTACGATTGGGCGTATTCACAACGTCATTTCACAACAGCCACTCCCGTTCTAAAATCACGTTGTAAATAGGCCTTAATGAACGTAAACTAAAATTGCTCTTCAAGTCCACTCGAGCACTGTGACTGTAGCTAGTGAACAGGCTGTGCGTTCGGAAGGTATTCCTCCCTACTACTAGAAGTGTCCATAATAGAGGGGCTTGTTTTTGGGTTACATCGCGTAAATATATAAATGTGTCGTTAAAACCCGCCACCACCCGAAAGCCAACTAGTAAGGGTTGTCACGTAAACAGAACGTGCCAATTCGTTACTAGTACAGCACACCGGTGTGTTGGAGAGCCAAGCCACAACATTTACAATCTGAGTAAGATGCTAAAAGTATCTTAGCGTTTATATTATTTGGGTCTTTCGGTAGAGTCACGTAGAAAGGTTCAAATGAATATAAATTAAATAAACAAAAAACTACGACGTTTCGATCACCAGATGACGATCGTAATTAGGAGAATCATTGCACCGCTATCGCCCCTCGGCCTCTTTAACGCCGCGTCGCTCCCCCCCCCCCCCGTGCAGGTGGTTCTTTGGGCAGATGCAGAGAGAGGAGTCGGAGCAGCTGTTGATGAAGAAGCCCGAAGAGCAAGGGCGCTTCCTCATCCGCAATGCCCGCACGCTGCCCAACACCTACGTGCTCTCTGGTGAGCCGTTCAGGGGAGCCAGCCGGCTCGCCGCTCCAAGGCAAAGAGCCCCCCCCCGCTCCCCGCGCAGCCATCCGCAGCCCGGTGGGTGCCGCGCTGCCTTGGTCGGCGTGGGGGGCCGGGCGTCACTGCCTCGGTGTCGCACGAGCGGCGAGCGCCTTCCGATCGCGGCCGATCTGCCGTGCTGCTCGACGCCGTAGACGCCTGCCCGCCCCCTGCACGTGGCCTGGCACCCCTGGGGCCCCTGCGGGCCAGGAGTTGCCGTGGCTGCTGTGCACCCACGTGGGGGCTGTCACGTGGGGGCACGGCTGCCACGTACCACAGCTTGTGGAGGCCGCGTGGAATTTGGAAGATGTAGAGTCAGCGAGTTGTGATGATAAACATTTGTTACACTTCATCTCAAACTAACTTAGGGCATAATACATGTGTATTGGGTTAGGTTGCGTAAATATAGATGTGTCGTTAAACCTGCCACCACCCAACACAGCGAATGAGTAAGGTTTGACACACCCAGCTCTAAAACAAACCTTTATTATGGATCATATTGGTCGCGAAAGCTTTCGTGTTAAACTAACTTGGGGCAGCCGTCCCTGGGCTGTGAGATGGCATTTCTCCCGTCTCGCTGGCCTGCGTTAACCCCACTCTCTCTCTCCCGCTCCCCTCCGCAGTGCTCAAGCAGGACGAGGTGATTCACGTCAAAATCAACCGTTTTGACGATGGAGAATTCGGCTTCACCAAAGATGCAACCTTCCCCTCTGTTGAGAATCTGGTGGAGCATCACTCCGCGCATGACAACCAGCAGATTGGTCTACTGACCGAGCCTTGCGAGAAGGTGACCTGTGGCTGTGTCCGACCGGCTCGTGTGTAACTGTGTGCGCGCTGTTGTACTGTAGCTCTACGCTCCCGCAGATATGCTGCCCACCTTCACCCACCTGTGGCGATCGGACACGGTCAAATACCCCCCACCGATGTCATTACGCAGTGTACACACACATACACACACGTACACACACGTCCACACACGTGTACACACGTACACACATACACACATGTACAAACACGTCCACACACACGTACACACATACACACATGTACACACACACGTTCACACACGTACACACACACACGTACACACACGTCCACAAACGTACACACACGTACACACACACACGTACACACACACACGTACACACACGTACACACACGTTCACACACGTACACACACACGTACACACACACACGACGGCGTGTAGTGTGTGCGTTGAACCAAGCAAACCCGAGTTCAATTCCCGCCTACGGCTCACGCCAGCGGCAAGAGACTCCCTCTTCACCATGCGATGACTGAGCAGGATGGTCAAGTATGCTAAATGCAGCATGGGGGAGGCCTTTATCCAGCAGTGGATGTCATGATCACAAACACAAACGTGGATGAGGATGATCACTGCGACTGTTCCGTATTCATTGCTAATACTACTTCGTGGGATGTCAACAGTGGGAGGGGAGGGGAGGGGGGTGCACTGGGGAGCGCTAGGGAAGGGGGGCCGGAGGGTGCCACGCACAATGGGGGGGGGGGCACCCTGTGGTGGTGGGGGGGATGTTGGAGGTGGCACCGTTGTTGGATGACGGGCACGGCCACCAGTAAGTGCCCTTGGTGGCAAGCCAAGAATCCCTGGTGCGGGCTGCGCGGGCGGCGTGGGCTGCGTGCGCCCCAGCCCCCAGTGCGGGGTGGATTTGCGGTCGTCGCTTCTGCTCGTCGCTCCGTGCTCGGCGGTCGGGCTGGACGTGCGCTGCTGCGTGTGGACGGCAGCGCGTGACCCTCCTGCCTGCGTCACAGGAGTCGGCGCCGCCCATCTCGGACCTCAGCGTGGAGCTCATGAACACGTGGCACGTTCCTCGATCCTCCATCAAGATGGGGAATATGATCGGCAGGGGCAACTTCGGCGAGGTGTACGAGGGCCGATGGAACGACACCACGGACGTCGCGATCAAGATCGTGCGCACGAGTGAGTGGCTGTGCTGACCGGCGTGGTATGGCCGAAACGACCCCAACTACCAGCCAAAAGCGAGTGGGGAGGCCCTTGACACCACTGGTCGGCTTGGTCAAGTATAGCCAACATAGTACAGCCAACAGATAATGAAACATTTAAAAGCCATTATATACGTGCATTAGTCTCTCTTGAAAATAGCCAGCATGTGGTGTGGGTTCGGGGCATAGCAACCATCGGCAGTGCAGCTTTGTGCAGTAAAGGGCAGTGTATGTGTAGTAAGTATATGGAGGCTTGACGACAGGATCGGAGGCACACTTATTTATTACACCAACACAGTTATTTACAGGTCACTGGGCTACAGGGATTTCTCGACAGCTAACCCCTCTAACCTATACCAATTCCTCCACTACGGGACTAGGGGAGGCTATCTGTCCCAGCTTGGTTAAGCTGGGATCCCGGCTCCCTGAGTCACCAGACCAGCTTCGTCTGGGCTCTCGGGGCCACGCCACCGGCTTGCCCTGGTCGGCCCTTATAAGGACAGCGAGCCAGGGGAGCTCTGGGGCCTACACTAGCTGGTCTTCCGTCTTCTCTGGTTATAGCTGAGTCCCGACCCCGAGCCCTCGAGCTCATCACCTTTTATAGGACTCGCCCCCGAGGGGGGGCCCGTGGGGGATACACATGCGGACGTCGGTGCTAGCGCCACCCTTGTGTACGGCCGTAACCCCGCCCATTGTGTTTGTTGGCCATCCGTGGCCATGCATAATCACACCTCAACATTCGTAGCCATGCGCAATTACACCTCTACATCACCCCCCCCTGTACAGCTCGCAGCCGTCCCTGGCTGCAAAAAAAAAAATCAGAATAAAGGTGCATCCCTCACAAAAACCCCGTGTGTGTGCCTCGCGTAATTTTTAACAAGAACAAGAACAACGAGAGGAAGAGAGAGAGAGAGAGAAAAAAAATAACCCGACGCACCCCCCCCGGATAACACCCCAAAACCAACATATATATACACTCCGGACGCCACCCCTCCCATTGTCCGCAAGGCCCCCCAACGGCCGACCTCACAATAGTCTGCGCGTTTTGGCGCGCGTCCGCGCGGCGGGCCCATCACAAGGGCCCGTCCTGGCACGCTCAGTGACGGTTGTTGACGGTCCGGGTGCAAGAGAGTCAGGCGTCGCTGCCGAGTGACCCCCGACCCCTCCGGGAGGGGTTGGTGGGTGTGGACCCGTCACTCCTGTTTCACCTGGGGACGGAACAGTTGGCGTCAGGTTAGGCGAGTGCAGCGACGACGGGGAGTCGGCGACACCCTCACACGTTTGGCCATGCGTGTGTGTGTGTGAACCCCGGGGCGGCGTGACGAATGGTTTTAACCTTGAGGGGTGCACATACCACCGGCGCCTCCCCCATTTGACGCGAACACATTGCGGCCGCAAAACCTGCACGACCTCCACTGGCCCCCGCCACGGCCGTACCAATTTCGACGAGGTTGCCAGCGGCACCTGAGGACAGTGCAACCACGCCCTGTCCCCTGGTACCCATTTGACCACCTGCACCCGCCCCAACCGAAGCCTCTCGTTCGCCTTCTGGCGGAGTTCAGAATTTTGCACGGCCGCTTCCCGCGCCTCAGACAATTGAGCGATGTTAAATTTAACGTGTTCGGACAACTTAGACTTCGCCTGGAGCGCCGAGAGCTTCAGCTGGGTCGCCACAGGAGGGTTAACTTCGCGCCCATACATTAAAAAGAAAGGGGAAAATCCGGTGGCCGCATGGGGAGCCATTCTGTAGGCCTGCAACACACCGGCTATGCGGAGGTCCCAATCCGTCTGGGATACCGACACCTGCTGGGACAGCATGGACGTGATGGTCCGATGCAGCCGTTCCACCATCCCGTCAGTTTGTGGGTGATACGGAGAGGTCCGAACCTTCTCCGTACCCAAGAGGTCGCACACCTCACGTAGGAGTTTACCAGAAAAATTCCTACCCTGGTCAGTAAGCAGCCGTTCCGGAGCACCCTTGTCGAGGACATAGCCCTGGACAAAGGCCTCCGCGATGGCTGCTGCCGATTGGTTCGCCAGGGGCCAGGCCATAGGCCATCTCGTGAAGTATTCAACCCCCGTTAGTAAATACCTATTGCCCCTGGGTGTAGCGGGAAATGGGCCAAGTATGTCCAGAGCGACGAGCTCGTTAACCCTGGAAACTTTTATGGACTGCAGCGGAGGGTTGGATCCCCTAGCAGGTGGCTTCCTCTGCGCGCATTGCGTGCACGACCCCAAGAGGTCCCCCACGTCCTTTTCCATGCCCGGCCAGAAGAAATCTAGCTGGAGCGTGGCAAAGGTCTTATGAACCCCCAAGTGCAGAAGCCGCTCATGAACAGCCCATACCACCTTACCCCTTAAAGCAGCAGGCACCACGAGCCGCTGGCGCCGGGTTTTACCATTCCAGTGCATCAAAAGTCCCTGGAACAACCCCCACGAGTCAACGTTTTCCACCCCCTGGCCAATCCCCCCGGCGCGACGGCGCAGAGCGAGGAGGGAGGTGTCCTCCATTTGGAGGCGACCCCATTCCGCGACTGACAACCCCAGCAACGAATCCCTCCCTTCTTGCTCGATAGGACCCGAAACCGAAGGTGCATCGGCAGCGGCCACGAGGACCGAATCGGTGGTGACGTTCGGAGACCTACAACGCCCCGAACCCAAGAGGCACGCGCACTCCGAAGTGGGTGGCAATCGCGACAGGGCGTCAGCGTTCGTGTGGCGGAGACCCTTACGATATGTGGTGACAAAGTCATAGTCTTGGAGAATCTCCAACCATCGAGACAACTGGCCCGATGGTTGTTGAACCCGCAGGGCGTATTGTAGGGCCGCATGATCTGTACGGACGGTGAACCGCCGACCGTACAGATACGGGCGGTACTGCTGAATGAAATAAACAATCGCCAATAATTCCCGACGGGTAACGCAGTACCGCTGTTCGGCTGGAGACAGTACCCGACTACCGTAAGCCACCACATGCTCTACGCCCCCAATGAGCTGGGACAGCACGCCCCCGATGCCCGTGTTACTTGCATCTGTATCGAGCAAGAAGGGTTGTGAAAAATCCGGGTAATTCAACGGCGGCGCCCCCACCAAAGCATTCCGGAGGGCGCGAAAAGAAGCCTCCTCCTCCGGCCCCCAATGAAACCTGACTCCCTTGGACGTCAAGGCATGCAAAGGTTTCGCAATCGTAGCGAAGTCAGCCACAAATCGCCGATAATACGACGCGAACCCAATGAAACTCCTGACCTCTCCCACAGAGGTGGGAGTCGGCCAGGAGCTGACGCATTCCGTTTTGGCGGGATCAGTGGATATCCCCGAGCGCCCAACAATGTGACCCAAATATCGCACCGATTCGCGGAGTAAATGGCACTTCTGTGGTTTAAATTTCAAATTGGCAGCCCGCATTTTGAGAAAAACAGCACGCAACCTCTGGAGGTGTTCCTCGAAGGATTTGCTAAAGACGATGACATCGTCTAAGTAAATCAAACACGAATCCCATTGCAACCCTGCCAAGACCAATTCCATTAACCGCTGAAAAGTTGCCGGCGCAGAATGTAAACCCATCGGCAAGCGGTTAAATTGGAAGAGACCCTGCGGTGTCCGAAAAGCAGTCTTAGGTTTTGATTCGTCATCCAGAGGAAGCTGCCAGAATCCAGATAGCAAATCGAGGGTGGAAAAGAATCGCGCCCCCGCCAAGGCATCGAGCGACTCATCCATTCGAGGAAGCGGGTACGCATCTGCCACAGAGATTTTGTTCAGACGCCGAAAGTCGACACAAAACCGCAGTGATCCGTCGTGTTTTTTCACCAAAACGATCGGCGCGCCCCACGGGCTATTGGAAGGGGAAATGATATCGGCGGCTAGCATGTCATCAACAGCCGATTTGACATGATCCTTTTCGGCGGGACTCAACCGAAAGGGATTTTGGCGGATTGGCGCGCTGTCACCCGTGTCAATATGGTGTCGCAGCAATTTAGTACAACCAATATCAAATTTGTGTTGACTAAAAACGTCAGCAAATTCGCTCAGAAGAACTCGCAGCTGCGCGCGCTGCGAGTCGGACAGGTCCACTGAACCCGCGCAAAGCGCATCCAGCCAACCGTCATCACAGTCCGAATGCGGTCGCGACGGAGGATCGGTGGATACCTGACCCACGAGTGGTTCCTCATAGGGTACCGGCGTTGCGTGTGCAAGCACGGTCCCTTGAGGAACCACGGCCGTTCGCGATCCCACATTAAGGACTGCAATGAAGGGGTCCCCATCCCCCCTCACCATGGTCTGAGCCGCGAGCAAATCTGGTCCATTTACCCCGGCCCGAGATGGTCCCAACAAGACCCCCCGATCCGCAACCCCTTCATTAAACGGCCGACGCAATCTAAGAGGGACGAGCATCTGAGCCCCCGGAGGCACGCGCACAGTTTTTGTGACGAGCGCCTGCACGGTGGCAAACGCCCGACGCTCCGTGGTGGGGGAAGACAGAAATGTAACGCGTCGGCCCGATGGGAGCTCAATGCACCCTTGGTCAATAAGGATGCGGATGGGCATTTTGGCCAGAAAATCCGTCCCCAACAGGCACGGAACCGCGAGTGAGGAGGAAACCAAAACAGGCCCGGATAATTTAATGTCCCCAATGCAGATAGTGGCGCGGATTTGGCCAATAATGCCCAGAGAGCCCCCGTTAGCGGCATAGCACGGCACGTCAACAGGGAGCAAGGGACGACTTTGAACGGGAAGGATGTTATAAATTAAATCAGATATAATGGTCGCCGATGCCCCTGTGTCAATTAAAATCCGCACCTCTACCCCATCAATGTGACCGACCACGACCGAAGATCCCGCCGACGCAGCAACGACACGATGGGCGAGCTCCGACCACTGACCCGGTTGGAGCGCCCGCCGCATTACCGAACGATCGCGCGCGACGGATGGGGAATTTGGAGCCCTGTTTAGTTGGGCGCGTGAGTGTGTGTCGGATGTGTGCGTGGGCCAAACGTGTGAGGTGCCGCGACTCGCCGTATTTCTCTGCTGGAGCTTGGGAGGAGACGGCGTGGCGTCCTGACGAGGTGTCGCCCCGCGCTGACGGGGAGCCCGGCATCCTGACGCAACGTGGCCTTGCAGGCCACAGTTGTAGCAGCGTGTGAGCGCCCCCGATGTCCTGGGCTGCTCCTGGCGGCTCGGTCCATTCCGAGCCTGTGGTACTACTGCCGCTCTCCATTCCCCTCGCCGCTCCACCCCGCAGACCTCCTCCGATGGGAGGGCGGTAGCCGCCATGGCATGGCTGGCCGCCCCCTTTGCCGCCTTTCGACGAAGGGACCGCAAGCCCCCGTGGATGTGGCGCGCGACCAGCAGGGACGACATCTCTGAGTCGTCTTGAGCCAGGACGTTGACGTCCAGCTCATCAGCGAGTAGCAGCAGCTTCTCAGCCACCATGGCATCCACTCCTTCCTCGTCCATCCTTGGGAAAGCAGCCTTCGCTAGAGCCAGGAGAGCAGTCCGGAAGGCCAGAGGTGATTCGTTGGTGCCCCGACGCCGATCGTGGAAAAGCTGCCTGCAGTCCGAAGGCGGCCCATAGACGGCTGACAGCAGCTGCAACGCCAGGTGTAGGGTGGCGCGCTTTTCCCTCGGCGCCGAGGTGAGGGTAGCCAGGGCGTCGTTGTCCAGCATCGCTGGCAGCGCGCGTAGAGCCTCGGCGTCCGTCCAGTTCGCCATCTCCTGATGAGCGATGAACCGTCTCTTGAAGCCGCCCCAGTCTCCGTCTGCGCCTACGAATTCTTTCAGAGGTGGCAGACGCTGCTGCAAGGCGACGTCCGTGGCTGTAGATCGCTCTCCGTCGCTCCCCGCCGATGATACAGTGTGGGCGGGCTGTGCACATGGCATCGCCGGTCGCTCCGATGTTGACGCGCCGGCCGGTGTTGATGATGTCACGGCTTGTGCTTGGCGCTCAGCAGTCACGTGACGCGGGCCGGCCCCGCCGTCCGCTCGCACTGTAGAGATGGCGGGAAATTTAACCGCCAGCCGCGTCGGGGTGGCGGGAAACGTTGCCGCGCGCCGGCTGCTGTCGTCGACCCGCGCTGCCCCTCCAGCCCCCAGCCGCGTGATCTCCTCCAACGCAGCGGCGGCGGCGTAGAGCAGTTCCGCCAGGCGGGAGTGGGCCAGCCGGAGTCCTTCAGCCGACGCATCCCCCCCCTCTTGTCGTAGCGGCACGGGCGTACTTGGCCCCGGCTGCTCCGATCCGACCCCGGCCATCTCTGGTGTTGAATCGGCCGCGGCGTCTTCCATCTCCGACTCCTTGGTACGTGTCGTCCCTCGTGTGTCCATCGTTTGGACGTTTTACTTCTGACACCAGATGTAGTACGTATATGGAGGCTTGACGACAGGATCGGAGGCACACTTATTTATTACACCAACACAGTTATTTACAGGTCACTGGGCTACAGGGATTTCTCGACAGCTAACCCCTCTAACCTATACCAATTCCTCCACTACGGGACTAGGGGAGGCTATCTGTCCCAGCTTGGTTAAGCTGGGATCCCGGCTCCCTGAGTCACCAGACCAGCTTCGTCTGGGCTCTCGGGGCCACGCCACCGGCTTGCCCTGGTCGGCCCTTATAAGGACAGCGAGCCAGGGGAGCTCTGGGGCCTACACTAGCTGGTCTTCCGTCTTCTCTGGTTATAGCTGAGTCCCGACCCCGAGCCCTCGAGCTCATCACCTTTTATAGGACTCGCCCCCGAGGGGGGGCCCGTGGGGGATACACATGCGGACGTCGGTGCTAGCGCCACCCTTGTGTACGGCCGTAACCCCGCCCATTGTGTTTGTTGGCCATCCGTGGCCATGCATAATCACACCTCAACATTCGTAGCCATGCGCAATTACACCTCTACATATGTACTGTATGTTGAACTTCGTTCGCACCGTACGTAGCCAACTGTGTTAATCAGAGGTGCGGGGAAAGGACACACTTAACAGGAAAAGCAATTCTAAAGAAATGCATTTTAAATCGAGATTTGTAGGTGCTTTACTCCAATATCTTAATGTCGGAAGCAAGAGTGTTCCACGCGGCTGCAGAAGTGCATCTGGAATTGTGCGATGCAGTGGACGTTTTCGATGGCTAGCCAACAGCCGTTGTGAGGATGACCAGAGTTTGCGTGATGGTTTATGCTCCGAAATGTAATTGAGGGACTAAGTGTTGCAATGGTGTGTTCTGGGACTGTTGTTGTTTTGCTGCCTTGCCAAGCTTGCATTTGGTGTTGACAAATCGGCAGCAATATATCATTACTTGTGCAATTTGTACTTCTGAACTTTACGTCCAATTTTTAGCGATTTGCTTACCTTTTATTACCGTTGTTCTTACAGCGTTGTCTTTATTGTTTGTTGATGTAACTCGCTAACCCGCCCTTACTAGACATCTGTGAAAAAGAGCTTCATGGCTCATCAGATTCCTCCAGGATAAACAGAGATTCTGAAATGTTTTATTACAGATTCCAGCTTTGACACGTTTATGAAGGAGGTGAAAACCATGATCTCCTTCAAGCATGAGAACGTCCTCCAGATCTATGCCGTGTGTAAGGAGAAGTGGCCCTACTGGATCGTCACCGAGCTGGTGCCGTACGGAAACATGCTGCAATACCTGGGTACAGCGCTCCAGCCCCATGAGCCACCATCATCAGGCAGATTCCAGAACGCCTCTCTCACATCTCCATTTAAAATGTTCGATTACTGGCAAAGAAAGGGAGAAGGGGAAGTGGGATTTCGCCCTGACAGTCCCGGCTGGCTCTCTTGTGATTCCCAGCTCGCTTTGGACACGAACTGAGCGAGGTCGAGAAGCTGTACATGGCGTTCGGGATAGCAAGTGGCATGGCCTACCTGAGTAAGAAGAGGTGCATCCATTGCGACCTGGCGGCCCGAAACATCCTGATGGGACAAGACAAGATCTGCAAGGTGGCCGACTTTGGACTGTCCCACAAACTAAAGGTACTCCCCTCATTAACACGTGCATTCGCTGTGTTTCTAACAACGGCACGATATTCTTGGTTCTTTCGGTAAAGTCACGTAGAAGGGAAATAATAAAATAATATAAATATAAAACAATACAAATTCTCACGACGTTTCGACTGCAACACAAGCAATCATCATCAGGTGTGAAATCCACAGCAAGAAAATTTGAAAAAAGCGGCGGTTTTTTGTAACGTCAGCACCACGGACAGCGATTTGGCAGTTGGTCAGATGGACGAGTCCATCTATGTTCGGAAAAGAGGAGGGGGGAGCAGAAAATGGAATGCGGTCTGAAAGTCACCATAAGCGTGAACACAATCAATTAAGACCCGAAATGGTTTATCAAATCCTTCCAATGATTGCTAAGCCAGAATCCATCAATCCAGCATGGACACTTGGTCGTTCGGAAGCTCGGCTACACACGAAGCCCTAACCCAGACCCATGTCAAGAGGTCTCCTAAACGGGAGTATTGCTATGGTTATACTTGCCCAAAAGTGGCCCAGGCAGGGCAAAGTCAGAACTTTCGAGACATCGATTGTAAACAAACTTGGTAGGGAAATCCCCTGGATTTGACGATGTTTTATTACCTGAACCCCTACAACATCTCGGAAGTAACAGCCACTGGCTCTCCATCTTCAAGTCTCACGTCATACAGGAGAGCACGAAACGCAACATATTGCTAAGATCCAAAGTGATTGGTGTACCAGAGCCAGGCAAGAGACCATTCTCTGTCATAGAAATACTACTATTGAGCTGTAGCTACACGTTCCTAGGGCATTGGAGAATGGCCCATCTGTGCAGATGCCGTGATGTCGCGCGTGGGAGATGCTGTTGCACACACACACAGGTGGTTTGTTCTTCCTGTGCTGGACTCTCTGGACGTCTTCCGCAGCTGAACACTGAAGACTCGGAGGCCATTGAATGGTTCAACATAATGATGCTCCATTATTAGTATTTTGGACCTGATCTTGTTTGTCTTGGCCACGTGCATCTGCAATCAATATATCGGCAGTAAGTGATATGTGAACTGGTCCTGGGCCTTCACTTGACCAACTTTAACTGACCTGCGTGGTGAAGTATAGTCAAACAAACCCCTATGAGAAATGTGTCCATGATGAGGCCTCCGACCGGCAGCTGATTGATAAAGGGCTGAAATGATATTTTTTATCTAAATATATTTCCATCCGACACAGCCCACAAAGCAGCAGGAAGTGTCCACGTGACAACGTAATTAATGTGCCCTGTTACAACCGTGATTGGTGTTGCACGAGTTGGTTTGGCTAAAGCTGCCGTTGATGTCCGCCGTGTTCCGCTCGTCTCTCCGCAGGAGGAGTACTATGATGCCACAGGCCATGTCGTCCCCTACCAGTGGATGGCTCCCGAGGTCTTGATTCAGTTGAAGTTCACGCGCAAGTCGGACGTGTGGTCGTTCGGAGTGCTTCTCTACGAACTGTTCACCGATGGCAAGCATCCGTATGGAGGTGACCAGGGGGCCCAGCATGCTTGTGCTCTCGAGAACAAACTTTCCCCACAATGCATCGTGCCAGCAACATTTCATAACTTTTACTTCTTATACAAATCAGTTTATTCAGTAACACTTTGTAATTATTGATGAATTTGTAGAGCGGATACCGTGCGGCGTTGACGTGATTACTATACTATTATTGTTGCTATTATTGTTCTATCATACCAACAGTTGTTGTGTGGCGTGTGTGCAGAGATGGATAAGCAGCAAGTACAGGATCTGATCAACTGTGGCAGAAGGCTGGAGAAGCCCGAAGGATGCCCCGATGTGGTGTACCACATCATGCTGCGCTGCTGGAACCGCGAGCATCGGGAGCGACCGTCGTTCTCCAAGCTCAGGGGGGAGTTGCTCACCATGTGTCTGGAGGACGAGAGTCTAGAGGGGCTGTAGGGACGCCGCACGGCCGACTTGTAGTTTGGGCGCCGTGCCGCATTAAAAGACAATACTTATTCACGGTTGAGACAAATACAAATCCGAACTGCCAATGTGGGTCATTCAGATCTTGGATCGGTTTCATATTCTCTGCACGAGTGTGAAAAGGGAATTTTGAAGTGAGGATTTCCAAACGTTTTGGAAATTTTTACGTTTCGTGGTTGTGAGGTCATAGGTCAAAATCGCCTTCACAGAAAACCTGGGGGATGGCAACGTCCAAATCAAATCACAGACGGAGGTCACGTGACCTATAGGCCGAGATTTCTCCGTCAACCAATTATCCTCGTTGTTGGTCTGTGCAGTTGGCTGTTGGTAGTCAATGCAGCAGCTGCTGCTGCTGCCCATTGGCAATAGAGGTGACCGCATAACTGACTCTCGTTTTGCAGGTGAAAAAGATTGGCTAATTTATGCAGGACTTTACTTATTTAAGGATTGGTTGAAGTATACAAATTTGTGGCATAACTACGTCATATTTTCTGGATAACACACTTTCTATAGTTTAATCTCACTCAGGGGAAGTGCGTGGTTTGTTATTTGGCACCTTAATAAGGATATTGTATTACAATTATGATTATTTTTCGTGGTGATGAATTGTTTTAATCACTAATACTAACATTTACATAACTTCCTTGGACTACGAAGCTAGTCCAAGGAAGTTCTATAACTGTATATACGGTGTACAATTCTTGTGTTGCCTGTATGTGTGTGTGTGCACCACTTTGAACAACCCAAGTCCAAGTCGACATTGTTCAAGCTACTGGACAAGTATCGATTGCAAGCGCAGCTGCGTGTGGATGTGCAGATGGGTGAGGGCGTCACAAGGGCCATGCTTGCGGGGACTACAGCGTGGATTGAGCTTGAGTCCACAACGACAGAGATCCCCGGTGTAGGCTTCAAATCAAATCAAACTTTACTGATACAGCGCAATTCGTGCAAAGAATGCAACACAAAGTTATTTACAGGACTGAATGAATATGGAGCGACTGACACAATGTAAACAACAATAAGAATGATATGTAAAAATGTACATGCATAATCAACTAGTGTAACCAAATGCAAAAAAAACGTAATAAAAGCATCCTAAATTTTGATTTAAAGCTTTCGTGACTGCAGGGATTCATATTCTTGGTTCTTTCGGTAAAGTCACGTAGAAGGGAAACAATAAAATAATAAAAATATAAAACAATACAATTCTCACGACGTTTCGACTGCAACACAAACAATCATCAGGTGTGAAAAACACAGCAAGACAAATGATGATTGCTTGTATTGCAGTCGAAACATCGTGAGAATTGTATTGTTTTACATTTTTATTACTTTATTGTTTCCCTTCTACGTGACTTTACCGAAAGAACCAAGAATATAAAAAGCATCCTAATTAAAATAGAATCTAAGAAGGTATTTTAAAGATTTAGTTACCAAACAACCACTGATTCGGATCTCCTCCGGCGAGGCTGTTCCCAAGGCGAGGCCCATCGAAGCGTCCGGCTGCCTCACCATCGGCCTTGGTTCTCGCCTTTGGCATCACCAAGAGAACAGCCCAAGAGCATCGACTCGGTTCATACCTCAAAAACTCGTCAGACGTATTCAGGTGCCAGTCCATTTAGTGACCTTAAAGCAAGAAAATTATCTTGAAATGAATTCTAAAGCTGCGAGGCAGCCAGTGTAGAGACTCGAACAAAGGTGTAATGTGCGCGGTTCTCCTTCAGGTCTTGGGCAGCACTCGTGCTGCACCATTCTGAATGAGTCGCCGTTGACCTGCTGCTTCATTAGGAAGACCAGACAGGAGATAATGCAGTAGTCAAGTCTGCGGGTGATGCAAGCATGCATTAGTCGCTCAGCAATGACACGAGCATTTCTAATGTGGGCTTCAAAGTTCAAATCCGGGGCTAAAAGCACACCTACGTTTTTAACCTCGTGTTTGGCGTTTTGTGCCAGCGAGATTAAACTTGTGAGCACTTTCTCTCTCTGGATTTTGCTTCAATAATCAGCACCTCAGTTTTGTCTTTGTTCAGCTGCAGAAAATTCCGTGACATCCACATGCTGATCTCTTCAATATACTGAATCAGGTTATCGATGGGGCTGACATCATTAGGTTATACTGAAATGTACAGTTGTGTATCATCAGCATAGCTGTGAAAATGAATTCCATTGCCCAGTGGCAGCATATAGAGACTAAATAAAACAGGGCCCAGAATGGAACCTTGCGGAATGCCACAAGCGATGTCTATCTTTGAGGAGGGAAGATCACCAAGGGAAACTAAATTATCTCTACCGGTTCGATAAGTCCTAAACCAATTAACTACTGTACCAGAGAGGCCAATCCACTTCTGCAGTCTATCAATGAGAATGGTGTTGATCAACTGCATCAAACAATTCACTCAGGTCTCAGAGTACAAGGACAGAAAGCGTTTCATCATCAGTGTTCATTCTTAGATCATTCATGACGTTAACAAGAGCCGTCTCAGTGCGATGAAGGGCATGAAAACAGACTGGAATTTTTTAAATATACAGTTGGCATTTAGCTGTTTAAAAAAACTGTTTCTCAATAATTTGACTTACAAAAGCAAGAGGAGAAATGTGCCCGACATTTTTAATCATCGAAGGATCTGGGTGACTCTTCTTGTGAACGGGTTTCACCGAGACAGTCTCACTTGCCGTGGGATGCCTGTCAGCATGGGACGATTCACGTTAGCTAGCACTTCCTCTGCCACACAATTAAAGACAGTAAAACAAAGGTGGGGATAGGATCAAGTGAGCAGGTTAAAGGCTAAATGTGCATTACTTCTTTCCTGAGCATCTCTGAGTTAACTGCACAAAGGAGCTCAGAGTGGTTTCATGTCGAGGGAGGGCGCACTGGAGCAAGAATTCACGCACGTGTCATACGACTTGGTTTATACCCACTCTGGCTGTTGTTATCTTGTCTCTGAAGTATGCTGAATATTCTTCACATTTAGACATGGAGATGAGGTGAGAGTGGCTTTTAGAGGCTTGATTAATTAGACTCAATAGTTGAGAAAAGCATTCTAGGGTTGTTTTGATTATCAACCAATTTTGAAAAATTAGCACATCGGGCATTTCTAATTGAATTATTAAATGTAGTGAGATGCTCCCTTAGAATGTGATAATATGCGTGTAAATTAGTCCTCTTCAGTTCTTTCGGTAAAGTCCCGTAGGTAGAAAAAAAATAGTAAATCAGTCACGAAAACTTCAAATCAAGTGTGACTTCGTCTTTCTCCATTTCCGTTCAGCCTTCCTGCAGTTTCTCTCAAGGTCAAGCAGATCCTACTTTCTCCATGGAGGTTTGTTTTTGGCTGTAATATTTTTTAGTTTAGCTGGTGCTATACCATAAATGGTAGCCTTTAATTTGGCATTTAGGTTATTAACTAAATGACGACAGGACAATAACCATCATCTCAATAACCATCATCTCAACCATCATCTCAACAACCATCATCTCAACAACCATCATCTCAACAACCATCATCTCAACAACCATCATCTCAACAACCATCATCTCAACAACCATCATCTCAACTCGAAACACTGCTCCGCCACCGCACGGCACCCGCTCATCGCTCGCAGAGGGATGGGGGGGGGGGCAGCCACGTGGTTCTTGATATATCAAGGTAGGTGTTATAGGCCAATTAACGAGTTTACACCCCCTGTACGTAGCACGGGTGTCTACGTACGTTGCGAAAGAAGTTCAACATACAGGAAACTGGAGAAAATCCCCGCGTGCGTGGGGGAAACACTCGATGGTGTACAGACGTAGCAGGCGGAGTTAACGTGTTTGCCGTAATCTACCGCCGTCTCCTGGCGAGCCGCGGTACGGCACTCCCCCGACCCCCACGGCTCGAAGGGAGTGTCCACAACGTCTGTTCGTGATCCACGAACCCTCGCTACCGCTGCCTCCAGAGCGCTGGATCGCGGGCGAGCGCCTGGATATACCGCCCAGAGGGTGGACGTCGCAGTTTGACTGTGACAGACGAGATGGAGTTGAGAGTTTTGAAACTCCGTGGAGGAGCGTGGCTCACAGACGCTGATGCTGCCACCGCAGGGTCTGCCGGGTCGGTGCAGCCGTGAGCAGCACTGCCCCACTCGCTCGGTCACTTGAACGGAAGGTTCATTGCTTGGGACAGTCAAATCGATATTTTAATGTAGCCAAATTGAAACTGAATATGATGGCGTGTTCATTTGTGCAGTTCTTGTTGACCGGGCTGAGACCATCAACTCACGACACGAGAGAACCCGGCTACAGGAGGCCGTCGGCTCGATTCCGACTCTGGCGCCTGCTGTATACTTGGAGTTTGCGTGTTCGATCTCTTTCGCCGTGGCTGCGTGGATCGGGTCCTCCGGTTTTCCCTGCACACTCGAGAATCATCGTCACGCGTTTAGAGTATTTGGCTGCTCTACGTTTCCACGTGATGAGCCACTTCGTTGAGCTACCATTTGTGGCCAGGTCGCTTCTGAAAAAAGAACTATATAGTTCAGTAGGCCTTACCTGTGGGGAGGGTGGGGCTGGGTGGGGAGGGGCTGGGTGGGGAGGGGCTGGTCACCCTGTGGTGCCCTTATAAAACTCAACGTTTAACCTACTCACGCCGGCTTGTGCTCGCCCTCACAGTCGGGCATATTTGCGGAATACACCACGCCGCCGTTGACCCTGGCCATTGACCGAGCAACCCAACGTTCCTACCAGCTCCCTCCGCAGCAGGACAATGTGTTACACAGTATTCGGTGATGCTGCTGTACTGGCAGTGATGCACAAATAACGAAACAACTCGAATCGTGTCAACAACAACGACGACGTGTGCGGGACTCTCACATGAAGCACCCCGTTCTAGAATCAGCGACGCTTCAGGCAAGGGCATTTCTTCATCGCAGGCGGCCCGAGAGCCCCGGCACGTGGTGGTGGCCACACCGCTGCACGTGGCTGCTGTAGTCCACCTCTCTGCAGGTACCAAGCGGGGGATGGTGGATCACGCACAGATGCCGTGGCCACCCTTCCCGTGGGCGTCGAGGAGGCGTCGTGCTCTGCCATGATCACGTGCACGTCACCTGTTCCGTCTGTAGGGGATACAGCGTTTCCCCCTCGCTCGTGTTGGTTTTCAATGGGTGCTCCGGTTTGCTCCCAAACGTTCGCGCTCGTTGTTTGGCCGATACCACCTTGATGTCGAGAGGATCGTAGAGCTCGGGCAATTGTTTGAGGAGCCGACTCCTCAAGCGCGTGGCTGCTGCTGCTGATGCTGCATCCCCACTCCTCGTCTGTGGATGCTCCTCACTCGGAGTCGTCCTCTCGAGAGCGAGGAGCGGGTACCGTGTGGCGGTCACGCAGCTCACGTTATTATAGGTCAAGATGCATGGCAATATATGAACATTTGTTTAAAGTTTACTTAGATTAATAATAATCTTGATTTGAAGCTTTCGTGTCTGCAGGAATCCATACTCTTTGGTTCTTTCGGTAAAGTCACGTGGGTAGAACAAGAATAATAGATCACGACGTTTCGATCGCCACACAGCGGTCGTCCTTAATAATATAAAGTCAACTTCTAACACGATGCCTCCATCGGGCAAGTAACGATTGTTTACAAGTAACGAGTGTTTACAGGTAACGAGTGTTTACAAGTAACGAGTGTTTACAAGTAACGAGTGTTTACAAGTAACGAGTGTTTACAGGGAACGAGTGTTTACTCGTGGTAGGAAACCGGAGCACCCAGAGAAACCCCACACGTGTGAGCGAGGGGGAAACACGCTATCCCATACAGACGGAACATTTGGAGGTGAGTCGACGTTTTCGCTGTTCTCTGGCGAGCCAGGGCTGCTGCTCCATGACACTCACTCACGCCAAGGGGGGCGGGGGGGGGTCGCGATATCCGTGCGGTGATCCATCAACCCCTCGTCGCTGCCTCCACAGCGCTGGCTCCACGTCGCTGCCTCTACAGCGACGTGCAGCAGCGCGGTCACCGCCGTGCTCAACGTCGGCCTTGTCCGTGACCTTGCCGTGACCTTGTCCATGACCTTGCCGCGACCTTGTCCGCGACCTCGCCATGACCTTGCCGTGACCTTGCCGTGACCTTGCCGTGCCTGCCCATCCCCCCACGCCCCCCCCCCACCGCTCGCCCCGTGCGTCAAGCGAGGTCAGGCAGCTCGCGCGTGGCAGAGCTGCGACAAGTCCGTGGCTGCGGCTCGCAAGACCCCGCGCCGCCCCCACTCTGTCGCGTGCGACGTCACACGCCCCGAGTCGGGGTCAGTGAGACGAGGCACGGGACGAGGAATGTTTCCTTGACGCACGCAGCAGCAACCCGCTGGCTCGGCCGGTCCAACTCGTTTCCTCTCTGCAGATTTTGGCCCCAAAGCAAACAACGCTCTGCCCGCGTCGCTGGCGTCCGCCTTGCAACGTGGCCGCCGGCGACGGGAGAGGTTTGCGGTGAATGTGTTCACCTGGAGCCAGCGGGCGGAGCGAGGCGGCGAGGAGGCCGACTGCGACTCCCTGTTGGTTTTGATGGGGAGCGGTGGCGCTGAGGTTAGCGCACTGCGCTACGAACACGGCGAACGAACACCGTTCTCGGCCCACTCACGGCCAACGTCAGTGACGAAGATCTGAACCGTTGCCGCGCCTCCCCTAGGACGACTCAGCCTTAAATGATTACCTGGTGCGGTGTTTTAAGCGTCAGCACTGCAGAGATACAAAGGTGGTCGGGGAGTGATCCTAATCAGAACTCCCCCTAGTGTGCCGTGCCGACTTTTGGAGGTACTCGTTGACAGCCCTTGCCCCGGACGATCTGCTGAGGCTGTATCAGCCCGGCCGCCTTTGTCTCCCCAGTGCTGATGTTTACACACCGCACAAGGAAACCCATTAAGGCTGAGTCGACCTAAGGGAGGACCAGTTCAGATATGTGCCACTGTCATAATTATTGGTCGTGAGCTTGAATCGAAATGCGGCTCACTGGGTTCGTAGCGCACAGCAGCGCTCACCACTGCACTACCACAACATCGCACCCCCACCAAGCAGCTTGGTGAAGTATGGTCAAACAGTTGTGATTCGCCCCCCCCCCTCTCTCTCTGCGCGAGGTGCGGGCATCATGCGGCCGTGGCAGCGGCGCAGTGTCACGAGCTGACGAGTCGAGATGATGAATTGTGAATATCCCCAATTAAAGGCTAATTGCACCCCCCACCCCCACCCCCATTCAATTGTGCCCCCACCCCCACGCGCGTTAACCGTCGAGTGCCACCCTCGTCGTACGGCTCACGACACTGGTCGTGGTGGTCGTGGTCGTCGTGGTCGTCGTGGTGGTGGTGGTGGTTGTGGTGGTCGTGGTGGTCGTGGTGGTCGTGGTGGTGGTCGTGGTGGTGGTCGTGGTGGTGGTCGTGGTGGTGGTCGTGGTGGTGGTCGTGGTGGTGGTCGTGGTGGTGGTGGTCGTGGTGGTGGTGGTCGTGGTGGTCGTAGTGGTCGTGGTGGTGGTCGTGGTGGTGAAGCCGCCGCTCGTTCTTCTCACTCGGGCGGATTTTCCAGTCCGCCTGGTCACGCGCCGAACCCGTCGGGCAGCAACTCGGACCGCGCGCGTGGGAAGGGGCCGCCACGTGTCGCGAGCCGAGCCCTTGCGCAACCAACACAGGAACGCGTCTCCTCCTCCCCCTCCAGCCCTGCGCGCCCCGCACGCAGAGGACGACACCTCGAGACCCCCCCAACCCCCCTCCTCCTCCTCCTGCTCCGTGCGCAGTTCTCCGGCGATCGCTCGGCTCACGAGCCGCACCCGAAGGCCTCCCCAGCCGCGCGGCCACCGCTCGTACGCGAGAATTGTTTTGGGGCCGTCTTCCATCACCACGCTGCTCACTCAGTGCGGCGTGTGGGTGGTGGTGGTGGTGGTGGAGGGACGTGCTGGCAGGGCTGGTTCTCAGCATCTCCAGTCGCCACTGATGATGCAAAGACGACGATGACCGTGGCTCAGTGGCTGGGAAGCTGATCTTGGGTTTGTGTGTTGACCGGGTTCGTTCCTAGCGCGGCTGCGTTGATAACCGCTACTCCACGTACAGCCGAATTGCTTGACTCAACTACTTGAGTGTGGATGCTATTTTATATATTTGTGGTAGAATAAATTATCTAATTAAAGCAACCACGCTGAAGGCGGCTGCCGAGTAGGCGAGCGGTGAAGATTACCACAAGTCGCAGTAATCTGATATTAACCCAAAGTAGGTCTAACCGTTGACAGAGTCATTATAACTTAATTATAACTTTTTTACTCTGTGTATGGGTGAGTCAATCGTATGTGTGTGTCATATGAATATTTAAAGTCCGAACGTAATTGAGGGGCGACGGACGACACGAAACCGACGGAGCCCCACTGCGGAGCGCGGCGTTGGGTGGAGCCAGAGCCCATAGCAGAGTCTGAGTCGTCCACCACCACCACCATCGTCCACCACCACCATCGTCCACCACCACCACCATCGTCATGACCACGAGCTGGCTCCAGTGCAGTCATCATTCTCATCACACGAGGCCGCTAAGTCCGCTCCGACACCCGACGCTTGGTGAGTTTGACTTGAATCACAGCGGCCGACTCGATAACAATCGCGTCACTGTCCATTACATCCGCAACTTTAAACGGGATGACATGACGTGGGTTTCTTTTACACTTGCAACTTTACTCATATTAATAGCAATGCATGATTACACAGCCATTGACAGCTCTGCCAGTCAATGAAGCTATCTAACCACCAGAGGATGCATGTGCACGGTGGACACCCACCGTGCCCATGTCTCGCGTTCACGCGACGCCGTTCACTTTTTAAATCCGACTCGGGGAGAATAAACAACCCCGCGCGTTTCCTCCCTCGCTGTTTCTGTCGAGCAGCTGCGGCGCGACTCAGTGAGTCAGGAGCTGTGTAGAGACTCAGTGAGCCATCAACTGCGGAGAGACTCAGTGAGCCAGGAGCTGCGGCGCGACTCAGTGAGCCAGGAGCTGTGTAGAGACTCAGTGAGTCAGGAGCTGTGTAGAGACTCAGTGAGCCATCAACTGCGGAGAGACTCAGTGAGCCAGGAGCTGTGCAGAGACTCAGTGAGCCATCAATTGCGGAGAGACTCAGTGAGTCAGGAGCTGTGTAGAGACTCAGTGAGCCAGGAGCTGTGTAGAGACTCAGTGAGCCATCAACTGCGGAGAGACTCAGTGAGCCAGGAGCTGTGTAGAGACTCAGTGAGCCAGGAGCTGTGTAGAGACTCAGTGAGCCAGGAGCTGTGTAGAGACTCAGTGAGTCAGGAGCTGTGTAGAGACTCAGTGAGTCAGGAGCTGTGTAGAGACTCAGTGAGTCAGGAGCTGTGTAGAGACTCAGTGAGCCAGGAGCTGTGTAGAGACTCAGTGAGCCATCAACTGCGGAGAGACTCAGTGAGCCAGGAGCTGTGTAGAGACTCAGTGAGCCAGGAGCTGTGTAGAGACTCAGTGAGCCAGGAGCTGTGTAGAGACTCAGTGAGTCAGGAGCTGTGTAGAGACTCAGTGAGCCAGGAGCTGTGTAGAGACTCAGTGAGCCAGGAGCTGTGTAGAGACTCTGTGAGCCAGGAGCTGTGTAGAGACTCAGTGAGCCAGGAGCTGTGTAGAGACTCAGTGAGTCAGGAGCTGTGTAGACACTCAGTGAGCCAGGAGCTGTGTAGAGACTCAGTGAGCCAGGAGCTGTGTAAAGACTCAGTGAGTCAGGAGCTGTGTAGAGACTCAGTGAGCCAGGAGCTGTGTAGAGACTCAGTGAGCCATCAACTGCGGAGAGACTCAGTGAGCCAGGAGCTGTGTAGAGACTCAGTGAGCCAGGAGCTGTGTAGAGACTCAGTGAGTCAGGAGCTGTGTAGAGACTCAGTGAGCCAGGAGCTGTGTAGAGACTCAGTGAGTCAGGAGCTGTGTAGAGACTCAGTGAGCCAGGAGCTGTGTAGAGACTCAGTGAGTCAGGAGCTGTGTAGAGACTCAGTGAGCCAGCAGCTGTGTAGAGACTCAGTGAGCCAGGAGCTGTGTAGAGACTCAGTGAGTCAGGAGCTGTGTAGAGACTCAGTGAGTCATCAGCTGTGTAGAGACTCAGTGAGTCATCAGCAGTGTAGAGACTCAGTGAGTCAGGAGCTGTGTAGAGACTCAGTGAGCCAGGAGCTGTGTAGAGACTCAGTGAGCCAGGAGCTGTGTAGAGACTCAGTGAGCCAGGAGCTGTGTAGAGACTCAGTGAGCCAGGAGCTGTGTAGAGACTCAGTGAGTCATCAGCTGTGTAGAGACTCAGTGAGTCATCAGCTGTGTAGAGACTCAGTGAGTCATCAGCAGTGTAGAGACTCAGTGAGCCAGGAGCTGTGTAGAGACTCAGTGAGCCAGGAGCTGTGTAGAGACTCAGTGAGCCAGGAGCTGTGTAGAGACTCAGTGAGCCAGGAGCTGTGTAGAGACTCAGTGAGCCAGGAGCAGGGCTCACCCTCGCACCCAATTCCAACGGCAGCGTTCCACCCTCCAGGTTACCCCACCCACGTGAGCACGAGGAGGAAGCTGAACGTTTCGTTACTCATTCCTGATTTAACAGCTGCGGGGTTCATGAATCAGTAACCCAGCGGCAGCAGCAGCGGCAGCAGGAGGTGATTGCTGCAGTGGGGCCGTCGACGTGACTCCAGAGTGGCAGCCTGACCCCAACTTCAACTGCGGGCGGTGATGGCAGAAGCCAGCGGTTGCTGGGCCTCGTTCAGGGAACGATGCTGCTACTGCCGCCGAGCGCACGACACTCGCGAAGTGGATTCAGGGGGCGACCAGGTTGACCTTAGACATCCCGAGCCGCAGCCGCTTCCGAGTGACGACAAGGTGGATGAGGAGGTGGCGTTCGTTGCTCTGCACGACTACAAGGCGAGGGCCCAGGTGGACATGAGCTTCAAGAAGGGCCAGAGATTCCGCATCATCGAGAGGACAAACGCCGACTGGTGGCTGGCTCGCCCAGAGGATGTGGACGAGGAGGCTACAAGAGGCTACATCCCGGCCAACTACATCGCCCCCGCGCTCAGCCTGGAGGCCATGCCGTGAGTTGACACGAGACGGTTCTTTGATTCGTAATTGATCGCGCAAGTTGCCCGATTGCTGGCAACTGAGCGGTGGTGGCGAGGGGGCTGCCGATGCTTGTTGGCAACCAGCACGAGGCAAATGTTCAGTGTCGGGGATCGCTCTCCACCGCTCCCGGCGTGGTGAAGCAGTCATCGATTGGCACGTTTGTTCACCACTTGTCAGCGTGCTTAACTTTGCTTGGTCGGGTGGAGGAAGGGTTTACGACACACAATTTGACTCACGTACGATTCTTCTTCTTGGTTCTTTCGGTAAAGTCGCGTAGAAGGGAAATAATAAAATAATAAAAATATAACATAATAAAATAATTCTCACGACGTTTCGGCCACAACGCAAGCAGCCGTCCTCGGGTGAAGAACAGGTCTGTCGGAAAGACAGCGTCTGAATGAGAAAGCTTTAAATCAAAATTTCACGTACGATTATCTGACCCAAACATAAATGATGAGTAATGACATTGGTCGTGAAAGTCTCCACGAGCACGGACAGCAACACTCAGCCCTCATTCATTCCAGCCCCTCGCCCACTCAGCTCACCGGCTGGAGGTCAGATGCCTCCTTGTCACCCATCTATCGCTACTACCATGCTTCTTATTCTCACGAGCTGAAGTCCTTGGACTTCTGACGCGTTGTCGGGTTGTGGACCGCGAGTCGGTAGGCATGGTGTCCGACGTTTCACTCCGCGTGCTGGGAACTCAATAGCAGGGAGCTATGCAGCATGATTGAAAGAAAATCCCTTCCCAGTAGAATAACATCACCCTTTGATTCCACCACCCGTGTTGAGGACTCGATCTTCCAGACACTGACTTTCATCTCATCCACCGCACCGTGCAATCACCACCTCACTGCAGATCACAATTCACTATTTCACCCACTCACTCATTCACTCACCCATTAACCAACTTACTCACTCACCCACTTACTCACCCACCCACTCACTAACTCACTCACCCACTCACTCACTCACCCACTCACTCACTCACCCACTCACTCACCTACTCAATCACGCATCCACTCACTCACTCATTCACCCACCCATTCACTCACTCACCCACTCACTTACCCACTCACTCCCTCACCCACTCACTCATTCACTCACCCATTCATTCACTCGCCCACTCACTCATTCACCCACCCATTCACTCACTCACCCACTCACTTACCCACTCACTCCCTCACTCACTCATTCACTCACCCATTCATTCACTCGCCCACTCACTCATTCACGCACCCATTCATTCACTCGCCCACTCACTCATTCACGCACCCATTCATTCACTCACCCACTCACTCACTTAACTACTCACTCACTCACCCACCCACACACTCACTCACCCACTCACTCACTCACACACTCACTCACCCACACACTCCGATATGTCAGCCTCAAAGGGTCTCCATCACGATGATCACGCTCACGGCGAACACCAGTGGCGAGTGATATCTGGAACTGCTCCAGCGCCCTTTTCTTTCTCCCAAATCCATGAACCACTTCGTGGCCAAACATCCTCAGTGACTCTGCACGGAGTGGGGAGGTCACTATCCAGCAGTGGATCCACTAAAGGGCTGTGCGGGGTTCTCCGCGCTGTGTACTCTGTGCTGTGTACTCTGCGCTGTGTACTCTGCGCTGTGTACTTTGCGCTGTGTACTCCGCGCTGTGTACTCTGTGCTGTGTACTCCGCGCTGTGTACTCCGCGCTGTGTACTCTGTGCTGTGTACTCCGCGCTGTCTGTGCTGTGTACTCCGCGCTGTGTACTCCGCGCTGTGTACTCTGCGCTGTGTACTCCGTGCTGTGTACTCTGCGCTGTGTACTCTGTGCTGTGTACTCCGCGCTGTGTACTCTGTGCTGTGTACTCTGCGCTGTGTACTCCGCGCTGTGTACTCCGTGCTGTGTACTCTGTGTTGTGTACTCCGCGCTGTGTACTCTGTGCTGTGTACTCTGTGCTGTGTACTCTGCGCTGTGTACTCTGCGCTGTGTACTCTGTGCTGTGTACTCTGTGCTGTGTACTCCGCGCTGTGTACTCTGCGCTGTGTAATCCGTGCTGTGTACTCTGTGCTGTGTACTCTGCGCTGTGTACTCCGTGCTGTGTACTCTGTGCTGTGTACTCCGCGCTGTGTACTCTGTGCTGTGTACTCTGCGCTGTGTAATCCGCGCTGTGTATTCAGTGCTGTGTACTCCGCGCTGTGTACTCTGCGCTGTGTACTCTGCGCTGTGTACTCTGCGCTGTGTACTCCGCGCTGTGTACTCCGCGCTGTGTACTCTGTACTCCACGCTGTGTACACTGTGCTGTGTACTCCGCGCTGTGTCCGCCGTGCGCCTATTGCCTGGTGGATGAGCCTTTGCTGCGACCCAAGAAGAAGTCGCAGCGAGTGCCGTGCAAGCGCGCCGCATGTCGGCAGCCACGCGGGGCTTGAGTCTGGTTCAGAACGAGTCGAGGTAAAGGCGCACGGCCTTGACACAAACAGCCAGCAGCAACTCCTGAAGAACTGCACCGCGGTCCTCCTGCTGTCTTAGGTCACCGTGAAAATACATTTGAGGGAACGTGAACGGCAGACAGCAGTGATGCAGGAACAGACCACTGCGGAGCGGTTTCGTCCTGATTAAGACTCGTCAGTAGTCACCGATGCTCACTGCTGCAAACACCGCCGCTGGGAGCCGTCTCTGGTGGGAGTCCCCAGCTCAGTTCAACCCGTGGGGGGTGACGGGAGGATGAAAGCAACAACAAGAGGAGGAACCAAACGCAGCTCTTCGGGAACGCGTGATGATGGTCTTTTGCATAACGAGCAACGGCCGAGTGCTGCGTGTGCCCCCGTGCCTGCGTGGCGGAGGTGGTGGCGGTGGGTTTGTTGTTGTCGCCTCGCGGGTTTCCGCCTCGCGCGGTGTTGCTGCCCCGGGGGGTTTCCCGTCGTTTCGCGAACAAATCAGGTCACTGACGTCACCAAGCCGGTGCTGCGCCACAAGCCGCTTCGTGCGCGGAGGCGACTGTGTCCGTCGACCCGCACCGAGGGCCGCACAGGCAACAACCCACTCTGGGCAGCGCTCCTTCAGCGTGTGTGGCGGGGGAGCGGGGGCGCAGTGGTTAGCGCACTGTGCAGCGAAACCCGGTGACCCGAGTTCGATTTGGGCTCACTACCAATGACAGTGGAGCATATCTTAAACCTTGTTCTGGGCCTCCCCGTGGTCGTCTCGGCATCAAATTAGTACTTTGTGCGATGTGAAAACATGAGCATTGGGGAGACAAAGGTGGTTTGGCGTGGTGCTGACCACCCACCCCCTCATGTGCTGCGCCAGCCTTCACAAATTGCTTCTCGCGAACAGCAATTAGCCCCTCAGCAGTCTGCTAAAGGCTACAGGGAGGACCTTTGTGTTTGTGTGTGCAGGGGGAGTGGATAACATCATGATAAAACAAACACTGTTGTGTCTGAACCTGTTCTGGGCCTCCCTTGGGTCGACTCAGCGTTAAACGATGGCACGGTTTTGTGGGTGAACAGCAGCATTGGAGAGACAAAGACGGTTCTGGGCACGACGGTGCTGACCTTAATAGTGGGTTGTGAACTGGACTTGCAGTCCCACCACTGGGTGTGGATCTACTCGGGATCATTACACAACAGCTGCGTCCATACCTACGCTGCTCACAAGGCAGATAGATACTTGCCGTCTGGCAGCGCCATAGTGATGCTCGTGCCTCGCAGCAAAAAGCGCCTGGGTTCGATTTCCAACTAGGGCTCCTCTCTGCGTGGTGTGTGCGTGTTCTCCCCCCTACTCGGCATGGATAGCTAAACCCACACATACTTCTAGTGCCCCTGGCATTGGCCAAACAAACATCCCAATACTGAAAAATTACCTGCAAATTACTCAGTTGGGATCACACACAACACCAGCAGCAGCAACGTCGCCCCATGTACTGCGAAAACTTGGCAGGACCCTCCTGAAAAAGAGCCTTGAGACTCGGTGGGATTTCCCTGCGTTACCGAGTTGCATAACGATAGCAAGAGTAATGCGAGCATGACATGACCTGGTCAAGCCCACGTTTGTGAGGTCATTGTAATTCATCGAACTTCAATAACTCTCAAACATCTAAGCACTCACACCCTAAACATATAGAGGGTTGTAGAGTTTGGGCAATCGTTGGTAGCACCGGCTCCTCACTGAGAGGCTGATATCTTCCGGCTCGTCCGTGGTTCCTCCTCGTGGTGCCTCTGAGTCGCCAACACCAATGCCGCCGCACGGCTCTCACGAAGTGCACGCGATGGCCGCCGGGTCACGTTTGTCGTCCCCCAGGTGGTACTTTGGGCTGATGCAGCGGCAGGAGTGCGAGAGGCTTCTGAAGAAGGAGCCCAGGCAAGAGGGAAGGTTCCTGGTGCGCGCCAGCCCCTCGCGCCCCGACTCCTACTCGCTCTCCGGTAACGTCTTCTCCCTGCCGCGTTTGGACAGAGGGCGGCAGCCGGCTACGGTCGTGGGTCTAAAGGGGCAGCCGGTCGGAGAGCAGCGGCTGGCTACAGTCGTGCGTCTAACGGGGCAGCCGGTCGGAGAGCAGCGGCTGGCTACGGTCGTGGGTCTAATGGAGCAGCCGGTCCGAGAGCAGCGGCTGGCTATAGTCATTCGTCGAACGGGGCAGCGTCCCGGGAGCTCGATGCTTTTGTGGGCAACTGCCGTGCACTTTTCCGGATGGTTCAGATCAAAGTGGTTCGCAGAGGGCGGCAGAGCAGCGAAGGCCACGGCGTTGTCCGGTACTCAGTAGTTTCGTTTTTAGTTTACTTGTGCACTCCAGCGTCTGTTGCTGTACGCCTTCACCAACGCACAGCGACCGCCTTGGTGAAGTACGGTCAAGGAACCCCCACGATGTGCCATCACGTGAAACACCTCCAGCACTTCCTGACCAAGTGCATTGTGGTCCTCTTGGCTTGGGTCACTATCAGAGTACACTCACTCTGTAGAACAGGGGGAGATAATACAAACTCCACTCACTCACTCTGTAGAACAGGGACAGATCATACAAACTATACTCATTTGCTCTGTAAAACAGGGGGAGATCACACAAACTCTACTCACTCGCTCTGTAGAACAGGGGGAGATCACACAAACTCCACTCACTCACTCTGTAGGACAGGGGGAGATCACACAAACTCCACTCACTCTGTAGTACAGGGGGAGATCATACAAACTCCACTCACTCTGTAGGACAGGAAGAGATCTTACAAACTCCACTCACTTACTCTGTAGAACAGGGGGAGATCATACAAACTCCACTCACTCACTCGGTAGAACAGGGGGAGATCATACAAACTCCACTCACTCTGTAGAACAGGGGGAGATCATACAAACTACACTCACTCACTTTGTAGAACAGGGGGAGAGAATAAAAACTACACTTATTCACACACTCTGTAGGCCAGGTCGAGAGAACATAATAAAGGTTTGTGGGTTCGGGATCGCGTTGTTTATAAATGTGTCGCAACCCTCCACCCGCAGACACGGCCAATCAGTAAAACATGTGTCATTTAACACGTAGGCTTTCGCGACCAATATTCATAATATAGGTTTTTGGGTCAGATCGCGTTATTTATAAATGTGTCGTAACCCTCCACCACCCGACACGGCCAAACAGTAAAAAATGTGTCACGTTTTCAAAGGACAAAATAATTCACTTCTTTAGCCCACCGGTGTGCTGAAGAGAGGATCAATAGCATTTTAAATTTGAGTACGACGTTTCGCTGATAATTACAATCAGCGTCATCGGTCAAGAATGGTGAAGCTCTCCTGTTGCTTCCGTTCTTAAATAGAGCAGCCTCAGGGTGACGTCATCATTTAATTCAATTCAATCTGGTGCAGTGATTCGAGGCAAGGAGGGGGGGGTATTGTAATTATATAGATTGGTAATCATTCAATTGTTATTCATTGGTATTTGTTTCCCTTATAAGGAATTGTAATTGTATCAAATAAATACAATTACAATTGTTTGTTATGAAGTCTAGAGAATGTATTAATTTGGTTATTTTTTGTTAGATTAAATACATTATCAGCCGATTGTTGTGTTATAGTATCGATTATATTTTAATAATGCATGGATACACTTGCTGAAATTTAAGTGCAAGTGCCTTAGAGATTCCGAAATGTAAGACAATTCACTCCTGTTGTGCTGTATTCTCTCTAGTAATAATAATTAGCTGGCTTTGTGTAGTATTTGGTTAACTTTAACAGACTTTACGTGACGTGTTATTGTAACTGCGTTTGGTATTTTACCTTCGAACATATCAACTCCACGCAAAAAGGTGTCCGGGTCAAAGTCAGACCCAGGCCCTTTCTTCTGACTGTGAGGTCCGTATCCAGCAGTGCCACGGTGGTGAGATGTTAACTACCTCGCCTGGTATGCAGGAGGGCTTAGGTTCAATCCCGACTGACTTCTGTATATTTGGAGTTTGCTTGTCTCTCTCCCCGTGGTAGCGTGGATGTTTCTCTGGGTTCTCTCTGCACATGTCGAGTCAACCTCATGCGTCTAGAGCAGTGGTTCTTCCTCAGCTGGAGTACACCCTGCACCCCCTGGGGGTGCAAGACATGGGCAGATTTGTTCACAAGGTAAATCATTGAAACACAAATTAAGCACGGGCACATGAGTACAACTACCTTGTTTCATCAAACCCCAATGTATTTATTAACATTGTAAACATTTTTTTTTACGATTGAGAACTAAAGGGGTGCAAGGCCGCAGTCAAGGTTAAGAACCACTGGTCGAGCGTCTTTGGCTCCTGTAAATTAATAAACCACTTCGTTGAGGTATCATTTGTGGCCAGGTCGCTTCTGAAAAAGAGCAACATAGCTCAGTGGGCCTTACCTGGTCAAATAACAACATTGTTTAGTTGAGTCGTTTTGCTGTCAGTGTTTTGTGGTTCTGCTATGCCCGTGATGACAATCCGTGCGCATGTGAACGCCTGTCTCGAGTGTTATTGTGTTGTGGCGCCGGCTGGTGGGTGGGCAGTGTACGCGCAGAGCGAGGTGGTGCACTACCTCATGACGAGGGGACCGGACAGGCGCGTGAGCATCCAGGATGGCCTGGCCTTCGCCTCCGTGCTGCAGCTGGTGGGGCACTACCTGGAGGCGCCCGACGGGATGGTCTGTCCCCTCGGCCCGCCCTGCGAGAAGGTGCCAGCGCACAGCACCCGTCGCGCCAACGGCAGTGCAGATTCGTGTCCGAGCCACCCCTCCATCGCGGCAGGGCAACCCGCAGTGCTAGCGGCAGTCGCCCAAGCTCTGCGGTCCTCTACCTAGTAAGACTTTTCAGCTGATTAAATTCGTGTTCATACACGTGACAGAAAACTGAAGGAGCCCGGAGAAAACCCACGCTTGGGATGGAGCGCCACTCTACTCCCTACAGATGGGACAGATTGAGTTCAGTCCGCACTTTGCTGTACCGCCTTCTCCTGGCGAGCCAATGCTACGGCTCCTCCTCGACGCCAACCCCCTGCGGGAAGGAGGCAGATTTGCAACTTTAGTGTGTGCGATCTGCTAACCCCACCGCCTGCAACTCCCAACTCCCCTTCCCGCGTTGGCCAGGAGTACGTGCCAACCATCAGCAGCCTGAGCCCGGAGCTGTTCAACGAGTGGGAAGTGCCACGCGAGTCCATCGAGCTGGGCGAGAAGCTGGGAGCGGGCCGGTTCAGCACCGTGTTCGAGGGCCGGTGGAACGGTCGCATCAGAGTGGCCGTCAAGATCTTCAATGTGGGTGGGTGCGGTCTCGCTCACACACGCGGGCGGCCTGCACCCAGCGCCGTGGGTCGTGGGATGGGAATCGGCTTGTGGGTAGTGGGGTGGGACTGGGTGTGTGGGTAGTGGGACTGGGTGTGGGGGTAGTGGGGTGGGACTGGGTGTGGGGGCAGCAGGAGCGGCCAGGCAGTGAGGAGCTGATACCAGCAATTGTCCAAGTTCTGCAGTCCTCTCTATATCCCGGTGTTCTCTCTGTGCTGTACTCGCCGCTCGTTCTCTCGTGTTAGATTTGGGGCAGATGGAGGGATCCTGCAGCGACGAAGGCAACGGCCAGCGCGCATCGTCGCAATGTGAGTTGCACATTTCCCTTGCAATGGACCTAAACTTTTTTTGTCATTATTTGAGCACGACAGTTGAATATTTTTTCACGCCATTTAACATTTTCACCTTTAAAAAGAGTTTCATGCATGATACAAAATTTCAATCCCTTAGGTTTTTTTATTTCAATAATTTTAATAAAAACAAAAAATCTTTATTCACGTTTCCGAGCCAAGGAGCATTCCAGCAATGAAATCCGCACCCGGCGGTGGTGATTCACAAACAGTGGCACCATTGAGGCTAAACGAGCACCGGCACTCACGCCAACTGTGAACTTTGCCCTTTCAGCCACGACCCCGAAGGATTTCCTGAGCGAGGTGAAGAAGATGACTCTTTTCAAGGACGAGAACGTCCTCAAGATCTTCGCCATCTGCCAGGACCGCTCCGCCTGCTGGATCGTCACAGAGCTCATTCCGAACGGCAGCCTCCAGCTGTACCTGGGTGACGGTCCCTCCCTCCCCCTCCCTCCCCTCCCTCTCCCTCCCCCTCCCTCTTTCTCTCCAGCTGTACCTGGGTGAAGCTCCCCCCCCCTCCCTCCCCCTCCCTCTCCCTCCCCCTCCCTCTCTCTCTCTCTCCAGCTTTACCTGGGTGAAGCTCCCCCCCCCTCCCTCCCCCTCCCTCTCCCTCCCCCTCCCTCTCTCTCTCTCTCCAGCTTTACCTGGGTGAAGCTCCCCCCCCCTCCATCCCTCTTTTTTTGTGGGTTTAATTTATTTTATTTCTCTGCGACTTTACCGAAATAACCCAAATAACGAGATGTTATTGTTTTTTAATACGGTGTTCGCTTTCAACGGGTTGCGATATTTCAACATTGCTGTAACAATAATGTATTTATATAAATATATAAAGACATGAATCCCCCCCCACCCGTCACCCATCTGGAATTTCTACAACTCACATTCCGCCCTCGTCCACACAAAGACAAAGATCCCCCGTGTAGCCTCTTACAGACAGCAGGGGCAAGTGCTGTTAGCGAGTAGCAGCAGCACCTATGAAGGCTCCTCCCCACTCACTCTCTCTCCCCCCACTCGCTCACTCTCCCCACTCTCTCTCTCTCCCCCCACTCGCTCCCCTCCTTCCCCCTCCCTCCCTCCCCCTCTCTCTCCCTCCCCCTCCCTCTCTCCCTCTCTCTCCCTCCCCACTCACTCTCTCTCCCCCCACTCGCTCTCTCTCCCCCCACTCTCTCACTCTCCCCACTCTCTCTCTCTCCCCCCACTCGCTCACTCTCCCCCCACTCGCTCACTCTCCCCACTCTCTCTCTCTCCCCCCACTCGCTCCCCTCCCTCCCCCTCCCTCCCTCCCCCTCCCTCTCTCTCTCTCCAGCTTTACCTGGGTGAAGCTCCCTCCCTCCCTCTCTCTCCCTTTTACGATCAGAGGAAACAAGAAGATGCCCGGTGTAGTCGGCACTTTGCTTCGTTCATCATTTAGTTTTTTATAGTTTTTTCAATGCTTTGCTTTATGTGCCCCCCCCTTTTTAAATGAAAGATTTCACAAAAGATTTCACGCTCTGCTCTCCTCCTTCTCTCTCCATTCCATATCTCACGTCTTTCATTCACCCCCTCGCTACCCTCTCATAACCCTCCCCTCCTTCTCTCCCCTCGCTCTCTCTTTACTCTCTTGTCCTCCTCCTGTCCCCGTACTTTCCACACTCTCCCTTCAAACTCACCCCCCCCCCCCCACTCTCCCTTCCCTCTCTGCCTTTGCTCTCCTAACTCTCCCACCCTCTCCCCTCACTCTCCCCACTCTCTCCCTTCCCTCTCTCTTTGATCTCCCCTCGCTCTCTCCCTCCCTCTCTCCCTCCCTCGCTCTTTCCCTCCCTCTCTCTCCAGCAATATCTGGCTGAAGCTCCTGGTTGAAGCTGTAACATTGTCGGCGGCAGCGGCAACCAACGCGCCTCGTAGCAAGAAGGTGCCTGGGTTCGATTCCGGACTCGAGCTGCCTTGCCGTGTGTGGAGTGTGCATGCTCCCACTCTGTTCTGCAGAGTGTGAGCGACAGTGTGAGCGTGTGCCATTTGTATGATCTCCCCCTGTGCTCCACGGGTTTCCAATGGGCTCTGCAATTTCTACTCGTAGCTGAGAGGTATAACAATGTTACCGTTAATAGCCACAAAACATTAAAATGCTGCAAAATCACCTGCAAATTACTTCGTAGGGATCGCACACAGCAGCAGCAGGAGCAGCATCGCTGCCCTGATGGATACCTGTACCTGTCTGCGAAGCACAGCGCCTTACGTTGAACGGCCGCCCCTACTGGGCATCTGTGAAAAGAGCTTCATAGCTCATCGGATTTTTCCAGGATGAATAAAGTCTGATTTAAATGTCCCTGTGCTATGAAAATGGCATGAATACTAAACGTGTGTAAACATTATATCAGATAACCCACACTCTCTCCGCCACCACTACCACTACCACCATCACTGCTACCGCCATCACCGCCACCACCGCCTCCATCTCCACCGCCACCACCGTCATCACCACCGTCACCGCCACCGCCAACACAGGCCGATGCAGGCAGGAGCTGGGCCTGGCGGACATGCTGTTCATGGCGCACGGCGTCGCCTCGGGCATGGAGTACCTGGAGAGCAACAATTACATCCACTGCGACTTGGCGGCCCGCAATGTGCTCGTGGGGGACGCCGGAATCTGCAAGGTGGCCGACTTTGGGCTCGCCCACTTCCTGAAGGTGGGAGCGCTGGAGACGGGGGGTGGGGGGGGGGTGTCTCTATGGTCATCAAGCGACGACGTGACCACGGCCGCACGGTACCCGCTCATCCCTCGCATAGAGAGAGACGGAGGGCAACTCGGAGGAGGAGCCACAGATGAGCAGCGGCAGCACCAACGATTGCCCAGGCTGTGCAGTCCTCTCTATATGGAGGTGTTAACGGTCATGAACACTTGTGTGTGGTGTCTGCACATCGACAGGTGAACCACGCGTGAGCAGCACACACAGGGGCCTTGTAGCCCACCTCGCTCTCTTTTCCCACCCTACATTCCCGGCTCAATTTCGGCCACATGGTTGTGCCACGTGGTGAGTTGGCAGCCATCTCTGTCAGGCTCCAGCTACCATTACACAGCCACGCCGCGCGTGCCAGTGCGACCTGGGATCTCCAGCTGTGGACGAGGGTTGCGTTACCAGTCACCAAATGGGGGAAAAAACCCGGTGGTTTGCCGCACGTATATCGCAATTTCTGTGATTCGCAATGGATGTTTTGGGCGTTGTACGCCCTCCTCCACCTAACAGTCACATTCATAAAATTGTCACGTGATGCGCAAACGTGTGAATGTATTGCTGCTGCTGCTGCTGCTGTACTCGCTGCCGGGCGCTGCGCCCGCGACGGTGGGGCTCACGAGGGATGGAAACGCTCGCGGTCTGCACAGGGTGACTACTACCAGATCGCGGACGGCATGCACGTGCCCATCCCATGGACCGCCCCGGAAACCATAGAGCATGGCGTGTACACGCGCGAGTGCGACGTGTGGTCATTCGGCGTGGTCCTCTACGAGATATTCACCTTCGGGGCGATGCCATACTCAGGTGAGAGCGTGAGTGCTGTCATTATTGATTTTGTAAAGCGCTCTGAGATATTTTGATAAGACACACGCTTTTAAGAAATAAAGACGATGATGATGACGAGTGGGATGGTGCGTCTGTCCGCACGTCGTCACCACGGGACGTTCTCCGACGTTCTGCTCGATGCAGGGCCCAAAGCCGGACCCTATTGGGCAAAGTCCCAACACCCGCGTGTCCCCTACACCACTGCGGCACGGTGGTCACCTGGTCCCCTCCCTCTCCCTCATCAGGAGGGGGGGGGGGGACTTGGCCGCCCCACCCACGCAGGCTGGGAGCTAAATGATGAACCTATCACCCCCCGCCCACCTCACACGCTAAGGTGTCATCACCTTAATGTCTATAGCACCGCAGAGCTTGGGCAATTGTCGTGGCGCTGGCTCCCCACCAAGTGGCTGCTACCTCCCTGTTCCTCGTCTGCAGTTGCTCCTCCTGGCTCCTCTGAGTCCCCCCCCCCTCTCTCTACGAGAGCAATGGGCGGGTACCGTGTAGTGGATTTCTACCGGTAGCCATTCATTCTACACAGCGATTTGTTAATGAAATCTCTGCTGACTCTTCCAGGAGAGAGCCCCCCCCTAACCCCTGAAGTTCTGCACATCGGGCCGTAGGATGGAGGGGACGGGCGGGAGGGCGCCACACGGCACGTGCCCCCCCCCCGCCCACCACGTTGTTAACTGCCACCCGTGCGTGCGTCTCTAGGGATGACGATGCAGAACGTCCAGTACTTCGTCTGTACAGGGGGCCGGCTGGAGAAGCCGGAAGGCTGCCCAGACGCCGTGTACCGGATCATTCTCAAGTGCTGGCACGCGGAGCACAGGAAGAGGCCGTCCTTTGCAGACCTCAAGCCAGAGCTGCACAGAGTCTCACTGGCTTACCAGCGTGAAAAGGGCGGCTTTTAAACGTCGCAGAAACTGGGGGACTTTAAAGAAAGCCCTTCGAGTCCGACCAGGAACTTGCACGTGGACTATGCACTCACGAGTGGCCAGGTGGGTCGTCATGGCCGTGCGGGAGGCATTGAGCCGATGCTGCTGGGAATCGGGTTTTGGGATCACGGTGTTTGTTCTCGGCCACCCGTGCGATCGAATCGGCTTCAGTCCACATGTGGCTCGGAGGTCAGAGCGCCGGGCCGGGACGGCTCAGCTCCCGGGTTCTGATCCTGGCAGCCAGCCACTTGCATGCAGCTAAACTGGGTTCCCAAGTACAGTGAGTTGATGGTCTCAGCTCTTTGACCAAAAACTTACGTAGAGACCCGTAGACTCACACTGAGTTGCGATTAAACTAGGTCCTCAAGTATAGTGAGTTGGTCTCAGCTCCATCACTAATGATTGCACAACAACACCATCAAACATGATTAAGTTTGGTTTTTCACTCACATTTTGTCAAAAATTAGTTCTGAGATTTAAAAACATCAGTTCGGCTGTCGAGCAATGCTCGCATGTGGCAGGGAGGGTGGGAAATAATATTGTCGAATATTAAAACAATATAATAACGTTGGCTTATGTGCTATGAAGAAGGGTGATTGCCCGAAAGATCAACGATTATACATTCTTATTATGTATAACAAGCTGTAAAATGGGCTAAATGGGGATGTTCATGGCAATATTGGGGCTCTTGGTAAGGAAGTGGATCAAGCAGCAGGCACAGCCACAACCCCGGCACTCACGGCGGCATTTGGAGGACGCCACTGCCGCCCCCTGCACTACAGGGGACACGTTCTTGTCGCGAGAGACTCTCCGGCTGCGGTGGCCGATCGCGATCCACGCGTGGACGACCACAAAATATCCCGTTGGGATCTGGGGAGAATGAGCGGGGACCGTGTGGGCGGCGCAGCGTCATGAGCGGTCATTGTTCTTGTTCTTATTGTTGTGAGATATCGGGGACCGCACGGAATGACCCCTTTCAGCAGATGCGCTCCTCTCCTGCCCATCGACAGGCATGGCCACCAACTGCTGTGGGCCTGGCTGTGTATGCGAGTAACTCGATTTCACCTGCGAGTGGACATGCAGGCACGCAGCAATTCCACACATGCTCCGGCCACGAGCAGACGTCCCACGGATTGCCAACCATTCGCAGTTGCGACTCTCTCTTATCGGTTTCTCTACGGACTCGTTTGTATTGTTTCATGTATTACCATTTCAATAGTACTGTTTTGCTTGTACTGTTCCATGTATATTTATTCGATTCGCTCCCATGCGGTTGGTTAAACTAGCACAAATGTGGGTCTGTAAATGCGGTGATTTTTTCCTATAATTGTTTACTCCCGTTTGTATTATTTCTCGATTTGGCTCATTTGTATAGTCATTAATACCCAATAAGCCTACATTTAAATTAATTGTAAATAGTGTATTCTATTAGCTTCGATTGTTTTACATGTATCATGAATCGGTGTCTTATGTCATGCGTACTCATGGCACGGTAGGATATTAAACAACCTGTGAACGGAGTGAAGCTCCATGGCAGACTTCAAGTGGCAGACTGCAAGCCACAGCCGGGAGGCCACGGTGGTGGTGGTGGTGGCTACGCTGCTGCACGAGGCAGCTGTGCCCAGCGTTGTGGAGGAGGCAGCAGCAGCAGCAGCAGCAGCGAGGGTTGGTGGATCACCACACAGATCCTGTGAAACTCCTGTCCTGTGGGCGTCGAGGTGCCATACCCCCCAGGCACAGCAACAATGGGGACTCCAGCTGATCCGTCTGCGTGGAACGGAGCGTTTCCCCCTCGTGCGCTTGCTTTCCTGCCATGGTTTGCACACTGGACGATGCGGTTCAGGATGTGTGGTCCATGAGCTTATCGGCGGGAGATCTCAGCCAGGAGTCTCCTCTCACGAGGTGTTCGTGACTTCTTGTGGAAGTCCATTGCTGCCATCCGAGCACCATCAGGGTTGAACTCACTTTGTCGAAGGTTGAGCGACCTCAAACGGTGGTGCGGAAGGTTCTTGATGGCCTGGTGTATGGGTAAACGGACGTGTTCCACCACATCGCAGTGTAGGACCAATGTGTAATAACCACGGACACACAACTTCCCACTTCCTGATAATCTTGGTTAGTATTACACCACTCGCAAAACAATAAAACAACCGGCTGACTATTTAAGTGAGAATCGGTGCGTGTGTGTGAATGCTTAACACAAGAAGTCAATTAAAACACAATGACTCATTGCGGAAACTATCCTTTTTTAATCTATAATAAAACTTAAAACGTAGGCTTTCGCGACCAATATCCATAATATAAGTTATTTTGGATTGGAACACATAAATATAAATGTGTCCTTAAACCTGCCACCACCCGACAGCCAATGTAGTATTGTCTGTCACTAACAGAACGTGCCAATTCGTGACTAGTGTCAGGACGACTCTGACGCACTTGTCCTGGGAAGGATTCTTCATTCATGAGCCACGGGCTGCTCACACTCGGAGAGGCGGAGACTCCACAGCAACAGGCCCGAGTCTCCCGTGTATCTCCCTCAAATACGGTCCGAAGCCACGCCCCCATTTCCGAACCTTCTCGCCTGTTCTCGACCGCTCGCTCTACCAGCTGACTCCACTACCTCTTCTGTCACCTGGCATTACCTCCCGTGGCCACTAGTCCACTCACACCATAGTTTGACTCTACTGTCATTACCCCCCACCCGCTCTTAAAAATGTAGCCATCCCAGCTAATACTAAGAAATGTTTTAAATATCAACAATTGGGGCAGAATGACAAAACACATCCGCATCGAAGAGAACCTGCCGCGCGACTTTCGCAATGAAGAACAACAACATGACGAGTGAGTGGTGTCAGCCATCTCGCAACGAATGAACAAACACAGAAAGGAACACAACAATGGTTGGACGTGAGAAAAGATAGTCCATGAGAATATGTTTCCCCTGTTTTCTGGCAACAAAACAGGTGTGTTAAGATGTTAAAACACCAAACTGAAAACCTTTTACAAGGAAACATGTCTGCATTTACCACAATGCAAAAAACACTCTGACGATTATTATTAAGATATTCCATCTTCGTGGTTTGGAGAGCCATCAACGTAGCCGTAAACTTTTCGACCGGGTCCTTGATGCCGGTCCATCGCATGTAGCGGAGTCTGGTGGCCCCTGCGACTCGGAGGGTGGCATTCTGTGGGCGGCACAATGCGTTTTTCGGGTCGCACAGTTACTTTGGACGGCTGCCCTGGCACGTCGGACACTCCAGACCCCGTCCGTACAGGACATGCCGATGAGATGATTGGGCCGGAATGGACGATGGTTTGAGGCATGATGGGTGAACAAACCAACGGCGACGCCCCACCTGTACTCGCACGCACTGTGGCTGATTCACCTCGACAATTCAGAGCAGCCCTCGCCATGGGCGGTGCAACTTTGGCGCTATTCGCAGCGGCACCTGCGAGCAATGCAGTGTCACCCTCTCCCCGACTGCCCAAGGAAGCACGTGCTTGCGACGCCCGACATTCTCCTCGTGAGCGAATTGTGTTTTGGTGGCATTCTCCTTTGCCGCCGCACGTGCTTCCAACACCCACTGGAGCGTCACCTGTAGTGGCACGCCGACGTCCCGTCGTGTCTTGGAGGCTTTACCCAGTTGAGCCTCAATGGGGAGCTCCTGCTCCCGCCCGTACATCAGACAAACAGGGGAGAACCCCGTGGAGGCGTGTGGGGCCATCCGATAGGCCGCCAAGACCCCTGGATGCAGGTCCCAATTATGCACACCGCACCAAGTACTCATTTAAGGCTGAGTCGACCTAAGGGGAGGCCCTGAACCGGTTCAGATATTCTCCAATGGTGTTGCACGGTTGTGAGCGGGAATCGAACTTGTGTTGCCAAGGTTCATAGTGCGCTCACTATTGCACTACGAACCGCTACCGCCGTCCACAGAGCCGACTCAACAAGGATTGCCCCAAAACAATCACGTGTGCATCCAGCCTCTGCGTGAATACCACTGCTGGATGACGGCCTCATCCAAGCAAACATGTGGTGTGCTCAACTCTGTTGGTTCTACTTCGCCAGATGTATCCTTCCATATTCATATGACAGGGACAAGTCCACCCTTCATGAAACAATCCACACTTGGCCTTGACTAGGACGTGGGTGGACACGGCTTTGACTAGGACGTGGGTGGACACGGCCTTGACTAGGACGTGGGTGGACACTGCCTTGACTAGGACGTGGGTGGACACGGCTTTGACTAGGACGTGGGTGGACACGGCCTTGACTAGGACGTGGGTGGACACTGCCTTGACTAGGACGTGGGTGGACACGGCCTTGACTAGGACGTGGGTGGACACTGCCTTGACTAGGACGTGGGTGGACACTGCCTTGACTAGGATGTGGGTGGACACTGCCTTGACTAGGACGTGGGTGGACACTGCCTTGACTAGGACGTGGGTGGACACTGCCCTTGTTGACGGATGTGCGGGCCGTGCTACGGGATGTAGACTCCATTCGCAAATCTGTCCGCGAGAGAATTATGAGAGGAGGGAGATTTTGAATCGAGGCGAAGCATGAGGACGATGATGAAGAGAGAATGGCGAGGACGAGATGAGACCTCGAGCTGAGTGGCAGTGGTGGTCGCAGTGATCAATGATGGGAGCCCCAGGCTGAGCCACCCGTTAATTAAACTTCGTCAACAGAGGGGGCAGTTGGGGGTGTGGGTGTTCGTGAATCTCGGGGTCCAGTCGCCGCTTCATCATCCACGAGTCGGAGTCTCCATCCTCCTCCTCCTCCTCAACTCCATCACCTCCACGAGTCCTCGCGTCTCCTCCACCGTCGACGGACTTCCTCAGCACCGCTTCTTCGCGACGACCCCGCAAGAAGGGACCTCCTGCCTCGACCCCTCGTGGGAACTCCCTGCCGGGCCCCTGCGCCCCCGTGGGGTCCGGGATGAG
This sequence comes from Lethenteron reissneri, assembly GCF_015708825.2. Lineage (NCBI taxonomy): Eukaryota > Metazoa > Chordata > Hyperoartia > Petromyzontiformes > Petromyzontidae > Lethenteron > Lethenteron reissneri. The sequence continues at coordinate 6,719,271 of NC_083840.1, forward strand.
GCCGCGGCTCCTCGCCACCCTCATCCTCATCCTCGCCACCCTCATCCTCATCCTCGCCGCGGTGCTCGCCCGGGCCGGTTCGTCCCGAGCGAGCGGCTCCTCTCCCCGCCTCTCCTGAATCCGTGCATCTCCGTGTCTGTGTGTGTGTGTTTGTCTAAACTCTGTGTGTGTGTGCGTCTCCGTGTACGGCTGACATCACGGTCGTTGTGGGGAGTGGTGGCACAGTCATCAGTACATGGCACAATGAACCAGTCACCGTCGTTCCATTGCAAACTGCGGCTGACCTCCGTGGCGAGTACCTCGTGCGGTGCCTTCAACTTCAGCAGCACTGCGGGAGATCAAGACCGCCGGGCGTGATTCTGGCCCCACCACCTCGTTGAGCGCTCTTGGAGCCTTAATAGGTGCTCGCCAACAGGCCTCGCCCCAACAGTCCGTGCAAGCAACATGGGGTCTCTGATGAGATTTCGATTTCACCTCAAACAGCCGCGAGCGACGGGGTCATCGTTAAACACAAATTACAATCGTCAGCATCATCAGCATCACCAGCATCATCAGCATCGAGCAGCATCACCAGTATCATCAGCATCATCAGCATCAGCAGCATCATCAGCATCACCAGCATCATCAGCATCACCAGCATCACCAGCATCATCAGCATCATCAGCATCACCAGCAGCATCACCAGCATCACCAGCATCATCAGCATCATCAGCATCACCAGCAGCATCACCAGCATCATCAGCATCACCAGCATCACCAGCATCACCAGCATCATCAGCATCACCAGCATCATCAGCATCACCAGCATCACCAGCATCATCAGCATCATCAGCATCACCAGCATCACCAGCATCATCAGCATCACCAGCATCAACAGCATCATCAGCATAGCAGCATGATCATCAGCATCAACAGCATCATCAGCATCACCAGCATCATCAGCATCACCAGCAGCATCATCAGCATCACCAGCATCATCAGCATCACCAGCATCATCAGCATCACCAGCATCATCAGCATCATCAGCATCACCAGCATCACCAGCAGCATCATCAGCATCACCAGCATCATCAGCATCACCAGCATCACCAGCATCATCAGCATCACCAGCATCATCAGCATCATCAGCAGCATCATCAGCATCACCAGCATCACCAGCAGCATCATCAGCATCACCAGCATCACCAGCATCACCAGCATCACCAGCAGCATCATCAGCATCACCAGCATCATCAGCATCATCAGCATCACCAGCATCATCAGCATCATCACCAGCATCACCAGCATCATCAGCATCACCAGCATCACCAGCATCATCAGCATCACCAGCATCATCAGCATCACCCAGCATCATCAGCATCACCAGCATCATCAGCATCACCAGCATCACCAGCATCATCAGCATCACCAACATCACCAGCAGCATCATCAGCATCACCAGCATCACCAGCATCACCAGCATCATCAGCATCATCAGCAGCATCACCAGCATCACCAGCATCACCAGCATCATCAGCATCACCAGCATCACCAGCATCACCAGCATCACCAGCATCATCAGCATCATCAGCATCGAGCAGCACAGCCATTAACATTAAGCTGGCAGCAGCATCATCAAGCTCATCATTTTTGTCATCGTTATCGTCATCAGCTGCAGCATCTTGTCGTCATCATCAGCAGCAGCAGCTGCAACGTCACCATAATAGGTGCTCGCAAAGAGGACGTCGCCTGACGGGACGATTACCAATGGACAAGCCTGGTGTTGGAGTGGCAGCCAAAGGTAGCGCAACACATCAATGAGGACGACCACCACGGAGATGGAGCGAAAAGTAATGTGCAGTGAATAGGAAAAGGTTGATTATGATGATGATCATCATCATCTGTGGGTATGTGTGTATATATGGCCTCTAAATGAATGTTGCGTCGATGTCTCTATGTATGTCTATGGGTCTCTGTATATGTCGAATGTATATGCATCTGTCCCTACGGATCACTATGTGTCTTTATGGGTCTGTATGTGTGTCCGTGTGTCTGTGTGTCTGTGTGTATGGGTCTGTATGTGTGTCCGTGTGTGTGTATGGGTCTCTGTATGTGTCCGTGTGTGTGTATGGGTCTCTGTGTGTGTCTGTGTGTGTGTATGTGCCTCTGTGTGTGTGTATGGGTCTGTGTGTGTGTCTCTTTGTGTGTGTGTGTGTGTGTCTCTCTGTGTGTGTCCGTGTGTCTGTGTGTAGGGGAGTCGCGTGTCCCTGTGCACGCTCGCGATGTGCGCGCGTCCCGTGGAGACTCGGCGCTCCTTCCCTGCCGCCTCGGCGCCTCCTCCTCCTCCGCCGCGTCCTCCCTCTCTGTGTTCTGGGCCGTCACTCCGCTACACGAGCCGCGCTCACCGGAGCAGGTGAACGAGATGGCAGTACAAGCAAGTGTACTAATCACCATCTATTTCCATCCACACGGAGATAGAGCGTTTCCCCCTCGCGGAAATCGTGGGTTTTCTCCGGGTGCTCCGGTATCCTCCTCCCACGTGGTGTGACGACACGACTCGTCGTTCATTGGCTGAAAACATCCTCAAATTCAACAGCGGTCCTCGGACTCAGTGTGGCTTTCCCTGGATAGATGAGTACACTATTAGAATAATAATTGTTGTTGTTGTCTCCTTAAATGAAGCTGACCGCCCCCCGCCAGGTCCTGATCTTCCATCGCGGCCGCGCGTCCGTGACCTCCGCTCGCTACGCGGGCCGCGCCGCGTTCCTCGCGCCGCGCCTCCCGGCGCCCGACGCCTCCATGGTCCTGAACGGCACTCGTGACCGCGACGCGGGCACCTACGTGTGCGTGGCGGCACGGGGGGGGCCGCTCGAGATGGCGGGGGGCGCCCTGTTCGTCGTGGCGCTCTCCGTGCTGGGTAGGGAGCCACGGGTGCATGCGGCGTGTGTGTGTGTCACTCACTGTGTGTGTCACTCACTGTGTGTGTGTCACTGTGTGTCACTCACTGTGTGTGTGTCACTGTGTGTGTCACTCACTGTGTGTGTGTCACTGTGTGTGTCACTCACTGTGTGTGTCACTGTGTGTGTCACTCACTGTGTGTGTCACTGTGTGTCACTCACTGTGTGTGTCACTGTGTGTGTGTCACTGTGTGTGTCACTCACTGTGTGTGCGGTGGTGTAGCGGTCAGCGCGCTGCACTACGAACCTGGCGACCCAGGTTCGATTCCCGCTCACGGCAGACACCAGTGACGATTATCTGAACCGGTCCTGGGCCTCCCCTAGGTCGACTCAGCCTCAAATGAGTACCTAGTGCGGTGTGTAAACATTGCCGCTAGGGAGACAAATGCGGTCGGGCGTGGTGCTGGCCACCCACCCCCTCGTGTACCGTTCCGGCCTTCATAGGTGCTCGCTAACAGCACTTGCCCCTACAGTCTGTTAAGGCTATTTGGGGGATCTTTTTTTGTCACTCACTGTGTGTGTCACTGTGTGTGTCACTGTGAGCTCCTCCGGCAGGCAAGGCGTCATTGGCTGGGCCATGTAGCCCGCATGCCCAGCCACCGCATGCCTAAACAGGTTTTGTTTGGCCCGATCGAGGAGGCTAAACGGGTGCGGCACGGGCTAGAGAAGAGATGGAGTGATGTGGTACAGGAGGACGTGGAGCTGAGTTGACTTGCCGATGACTGGTACCAGCAGTGTCAAGATCGGCCTCTGTGGAGGAGGCTCGTGAAGGACGCTACTGGGCAGTTGGAGGCAGTCGCCCTCCAACAACAACGGAGGGCGGAGGAGCGACGCTCACAACAACGAGCGGAGCGTCGGGTGGCTAAAGCACAGCAAGTTGGCACAGTAGGGGGCACAATTGGTGCATCAGCCAGTCATCTCGGTCATCTCAGTCAGTCGACCCGTGGCACCTGCTGGGTCTGCCCCGTGACCTCCTGCCAGCGGGCGTTCGACACTTCACGTGGCCTCAAGGTGCACATGGCCTGGCACAAGTGGCGAATGGCGGTTGTTGTGGTTAGCGCTGCGCTACGAACCACGGCCACCCGACTTTGATTCCCGCTCATGGCCGCCTACACCGGTGACGATTATCTGAACCGGTCCTGGGCCTCCCCTAGGTCGACTCAGCCTCAAATCAGTACCTGGTGCGATGTGTAAACATCGCAGCTATGAAGACAAAGATGGACTGGCGTGGTGTTGGCCGTGTGTGTCATGTCGGCCTTCAGAGCGCTTCTCGCTAACATCACTTTCCCCCGACAGCCTGCGTGGGCTACCCGGGGGTCGTGTGCACTATGTAGTGTCTCGTGTGTGAGTGCCATTGTGCAGACAGCGGGCGACTCGCAGTGGGAGGAGGAAGGGTCGAGAGTTGTGGTCCTGGTTGTAGGTTCACTCGGTCCGTCGCCCCTCCGGATTCGAAGACAATGAGCGCCGCTATTTGGGGAAATGAAGAGCGATTTGTTCTGGGCTGATCCCCGCCATGTGAATGTGGAATGGTTATCCCTGGCGCTTCAGGGCTATACACAGGAGATGCGGACCAATGAATGCTGCGACGCTCATGTTTATTTTGAGTGCGGAGCACAGGTGGTGCATCTGCCAGTCATCTGAGTCAACCCATAGCACCTGAGTCTGTCCCGTGACCTCCTGCTAGCAGCGAGCCTTCCACAGTTGACGTGACGGCCTGAAGGTGCCCGGCACAAGCGCTGCGGCGAACATCGCCGTCGAATATCTGGACCGCTCCCGGGCTCCACGAGATGTCAACTTATCCTCAAATGACCCCTACCTGGTGCGGTGCGCAAACATAAGCGCTGTGGGAGACAAAGACGGCCGGGCGTGGTTTTGGCCACACCGCCCTGTCATGTGCCACACCGTCCTTAATAAACGCTCAATAAGAGCGCTTGTCCCAACAGCCTGTTTGTTTACATGGGGCACCTTTGTCTGTGTGCAGTGCCGCCGTCCCAGCCGGAGTGCCGCGTGCTGGTGCCCCCCGCGCTGGGGGAGGGCAACGCGACCCTGAGCTGCAGCTCGGACGAGGGGACCCCCACGCCCACTTACTCATGGGGGGGGCCCGGGCCCGCGGGGGGTTTGCCCCCCCCTGGCATCGACCTGTGAGTCCTCCACATCACGGGCACGGTGATGGGAGCTTGGGGTGACGAGGAGGATGGCGATGATGGCGATGATTGTGGTTAAACTCGCCTTTTGCCCGTCCAAGGACGAGTGTATTGCAGTAAATATGAGACTTGCAAGCGAAAAGCACAGACCGCGACGTGATATTCATCGCATCGATTCGTGTGCAGTTAGTAAGGCCGCGGTGACACAGACCTATTTCATGTAAAGGTTATAATGATGGGGGCTTGGGGTGCTGGCGATGATGGTGATGATGGCGATGATGGTGATGATGGCGATGATGATGGGCGCATGGTGATGATGGCGATGATGGTGATGATGGTGATGATGGCGATGATGATGGCGATGATGGTGATGATGGCGATGATGATGGGCGCATGGTGATGATGGCGATGATGGTGATGATGGTGATGATGGCGATGATGATGGCGATGATGATGGGCGCATGGTGATGATGGCGATGATGGTGATGATGGTGATGATGGCGATGATGATGGCGATGATGGTGATGATGGCGATGATGATGGGCGCATGGTGATGATGGCGATGATGGTGATGATGGCGATGATGGTGATGATGGCGATGATGATGGGCGCATGGTGATGATGGCGATGATGGTGATGATGGCGATGATGGCGATGATGATGGGCGCATGGTGATGATGGCGATGATGGTGATGATGGTGATGATGGCGATGATGGTGATGATGGCGATGATGGTGATGATGGCGATGATGATGGGCGCATGGTGATGATGGCGATGATGGTGATGATGGTGATGATGGCGATGATGATGGCGATGATGGTGATGATGGCGATGATGATGGGCGCATGGTGATGATGGCGATGATGGTGATGATGGCGATGATGGTGATGATGGCGATGATGATGGGCGCATGGTGATGATTCATCATCGGCCATAGTCAATCCACTGCTGGATGAAGGCCTCCCCGAGCGGCCACCACTTCCTCATAATCGTGCAAAGTAACGATCCAGCCGGCACCTGCTGCACCTGCTGCACCTGCTGCACCTGCTGCACCTGCTGCACCTGCTGCACCTGCTGCACCTGCTGCACCTGCTGCACCTGCTGCACCTGCTGCACCTGCTGCACCTGCTGCACCTGCTGCACCTGCTGCACCTGCTGCACCTGCTGCACCTGCTGCACATGAGCTGATCTCATCGCTCCATCTACTCGATGACCATCCACTCGTAACGCATTCCATTCCTTATTATTGCTGCTGCTGCTGCTGCCCACTGACCTGCGTCTGCTCTCCAGGCCGCGTGCTCCTCTTGCTGACCCTCAGAGGCATTCCGAGCGCGCCGTCTCTGTCCCTGCATCTTTGCGCACTTTTCAGTTTTTGTTCCGCAAGGTTCGTGATGACCACGTGCCTCTCCCCTTCCCCTCCTCCCAACCTCATTCCACTCTCCCACTCCCCTCTCGCTTCCTCCATCTCCTCCCCTTCATAACACGAACGCCTTCTTCTCCATCCCCCCCCCCTTACCAACCCTCCCCTCCTCCCCATCGTGACCCCGTAGCCCCCACTGGGGCCACGCTGTGGCTGGGGAACGTGAGCGCTCGCCACGGAGGCTCCTACTCCTGCACCGCGTCCAACGCCATCGGCGCGGCCACGTGCTCACTCCGCCTCCACGTGAGCCGCTCCCCTGCAGCGCGGCGCCAGCGCGGCGGCGGTGAGGAGGAGGAGCGGGGGGGGTAAGGAGCGGGGAGGGGCGCGAGGAGCGGGGGGGGCAAGGAGCGGGGGGGCGCGAGGAGCGGGGGGGGGCGAGGAGCGGGGGGGGGGCGCGAGGAGCGGGGGGGCGAGGAGCGGGGGGGCGCGTGGTGCGACTGCAAAGCAACTCCCTAAACCCACAGCGACTGGGTCTCTGTCATGTGGCCTCCTGCCAGCAGCGAGCCTTCCACACTCGTGATCATTGGTGTTGGTAGTGATGCCGTGGTGGTGGTAGTCGTGGTGATCGGTGGTGGTGATGTATGTTGAACTTCTTTCACACCGCACGTAATCGGAGGAGCGGGAATTGTTGACTGTACGTCAGCTCCTCCTCGCCCGACGCGTGTTCACACGACGCCTTTCACGATACCGCGATTCTTCAAGGCGTGGTGGGACTCCTTTTACGATGTTGATGATTGTCGTGGTGGTGATCGCGACGCTGCTCACGATGAAGACCTTCGTGGGGTGGTGATGTTGATGATGATGATGATTGATGATGGTAATATTCTACAGTGCACCCAAGCCGCCCCTTGGTGGTGGCCGCGGTGGTGGGGGGCGTGGGGAGCCTCCTCCTCCTTCTCTTCCTCCTCCTCGCCCTGAGACTTCACGTCCACCGGCGACGAGTCCGGGAGGACGACTGCCCCAACGACATCCTGTGAGCGTCCACCTCTACACTCAAGATTTCACCTCTACACCCCATCTCTAGATGTAACCCATAACGTCCACCTTTGTCTCCCGTGCCCCAGGGAGGACGACTCCCCTCCCACCTCGTCTCCCTTCTTCCGCCTCCTCTCCCGCCCAGCTGCTCGCGAGGAGACCCCAATTGCAGCCGATACATCGACGCCTCTGGCACCTCGCCACCACCACCACCATCATCATCGCCATCACCAGCGCACCCCCCTACGTCATGCCCGCCGTCACCACCACCACCACCACCGTCGTGCCCCCATCTCCGCGCGGGTCCCCGGAGACCGGCTTGAGGCGGAGACGCTCAACGTGGGGCCAACCGTGGGTCCCCCAGGGCTCAGCTCCCTTACTCCCTGCGGCTTCGAGTGAAGTCCTCAGCTCCTGGTTCCACCAGCTCCTGGTTCCACCAACTCCTGGTTCTACCAGCTCCTGGTTCCACCAGCTCCTGGTTCCACCAGCTCCTGGTTCCACCAGCTCCTCGTTCCACCAGCTCCTGGTTCCACCAGCTCCTGGTTCTACCAGCTCCTGGTTCCACCAGCTCCTGGTTCCACCAGCTCCTGGTTCCACCAGCTCCTGGTTCCACAGCTCCTGGTTCCACCAGCTCCTGGTTCTACCAACTCCTGGTTCCACCAGCTCCTGGTTCCACAAACTCCTGGTTCCACCAGCTCCTGGTTCCACCAGCTCCTGGTTCCACCAGCTCCTGGTTCCACCAGCTCCTGGTTCCACCTGCTCCTGGTTCCACCAACTCCTGGTTCTACCAGGTGCCCTCATCTCCATCGCAATTCAAACGTCAAAGCGATCTCCTGCATTGAGGGATTCGTGCGCATCTTCCGTTTACAGTCCTGCACAGCCAGTGATATAAATTCCACATTCCTATATGACAGGGGGTAAGTATCCGTGTACTCTTCGGGTAACCACTGTTGACATTCCCTCAAAGTGGAACTCATTCTATCGACTCTCGCTAACTGCCAGCCTCCTTTCCATGCTCCCAGCGACAAAGCGATCCAGCGCAGCTTTTGACACGCATGTTCATGTTCATATTTGCGCTTATCTGGCGCTTACTTGAGTGATTCAGACACTCGAAGCGCCTTACCTCCCACCTCATTGCAGTCCTTCAAAGGGGACCCCCCCCCGGTGGTGGCTGCCTCTGTGTGGCACCAGCTGACTGAGCGTCGGCCTGCACGAGCGCATCAGTCAGCCGCTAGCGGGCGACGTTGCAGCGTGGCTCTTCCAAATTGATTAACTTGCCGAGTAAAAATTCCAACAGTCGCCAAATTTGGACCGTGACACCCGGCCTCCTCTTCTTCGAATGACATCACAGGAGCTTGAACGTCCACTGTGAGTGAGGCAGACTTCCCGCAGTATTAACTCGGGCGCCCTGCCAGAGTCGAACCGCGAAGCTCTGCAACAACGAGCGCATGAGCGCGTTACTGCTCCGCGTGTCCATTATATGACCGTATTCTCCCGATTATGCTGTGTCATGCACCTCAGTAAAGTAGTAATATTGTCAGTGTGAGCGTGTGTGTGTGCCTGGGTATTTTGTCATCAATCATCTGGTACAGATACAATGATCGATGCCCGGGTGCGGTAAATGGGTCGCTTCTTATTGGTCAACCATGTTCTGTATGCTCTGATCTGGTTATTGATTCTCACTGCCTGGGTAGGTTATGTCATCAAAACTCCCCTCCCTCCACTTCCCAGGAGTGATTAGGCAGTTGTGTGTGCTTATGCCGAGCTGCGGATTGGCAGCGGAGGTCTCGCTCCGAATCCGTCGAGCGCTATTATCTCTTCATCGGCTGTGTAATGCTGTGTGAGAGCTACCTGGTCCGTCGCTCCACATGAGGCTCTGGGGTCTTGTCGGCCACAGTCATACCCCCCCCCCCCCGTCTCTTTTCCTTGTGCTAACGCAACCTGGACACCTTCACAGAAACACCTGCGCTGGCTTTAAACATTCAGGCTGGCCTGCCTATTATTCATCGGGGGTTTAACCAAGCTCAGATCCATCCTCGTGTCGTGGTCTAGTTTCGACAGTACTGGCAGAGCTGCGTGCGTGGCTGTTAATAGGTGTGTAACTGTGGGGAGCGGTGGCACAGTGGTTAGCGCGCTGTACTATAAAACACGGCGACTCGAGTTCGATTCCTGCTCATGACCAACATTTATTGATGATTGACTTAAAGCTTTCGTGACTGCAGGAATTCATACGTGATTTGAAGCTTTCGTCACTGCAGGAATTACTCTGAGGTTCTTTCGGTAAAGTCACGTAGAAAGAAAATCAATGAAATAAAATACGACGTTTCACTTGCAACACAAGCAGTCGTCATCAGGTAGAACTAAGGTTTAGATGGAGAACAAAACACAGACAGACACACAAGTAGAGAGAGACAACACAGAGACACACAGAGAGAGACACACAACATAGGCACACAGAGACCCAATGCCTCTGTGTCGTGGCCTGAAATAGAGAGAGAGGTGGGTCTGCTGGAGCAGAGAAATTAGCATGGCAATGAGAGAGCTGGGTGGAAATCCACCCCGCGGCGTCAGGGGGAGAGAAAGGCCCAGCAAGCCTGGTAAAAACATATATTTTTTAAGAATTCATATTCTAATAAAAATAAAAAATAGATATTTTTTTTTATCAATTTTCTATCTACGTGACTCAAAAGGTGTCAGTTTTGTTGCCAGATAGAAGGGTAAATAACCAATTATCATATTTTTACTGGCAAATGAGGTTCCCATAGTGTAGATGCTTGCCCCAAGCTCTCATACTCTGATGGTGCATTGTCTTTGAGTTGTGCGCCTTTTGGCGTCATCTGGTCCAACCCATGTGAGACTTGGCTCTAAAGAAAGCTGTCTCGGGTGTGGACCAATCAACTTCAAGGACAGTGCACATTATCAGAGTTATGTCTTTTGTTTGTATTATGACTGCAGGTATTGCGGTCTATGCAAACATGACTCCTTGTAAAAAGGTGTCAGTTTTGTTGCCAGATAGAAGGGTAAAAAACCAATTATCATATTTTTACTGGCAAATGAGGTTCCCATAGTGTGGAGAAGTCGTTGCACGCCAGCCTACCGCGCAGACCCGGCACGTCTAATTGCAGGGTTGGCTACGTACGGTACGAACGAGGTTCAACATACATACAGTTGTTTGGAGATATCATGGCGCTGCAGCCCTCGTTCATCTTCGCAGCTGCTGTTGCCATTCTGACGTCTTCTTCCGCCCGCTTTGCTGTGGGCTGGGCACGCTCGTTGCGATGGCGGCCCACGTTCTGCATGGCACAGCAATGCACGAGGGCGTTTGTGGCTTTTCAAGAGGAACAGCGCTGACATCGCTACCACATCCTGGCGCTGCTGCTGCTGCTCCGTGACTGCTTTGTTAATGATCAGACTGACGCTGCTCGTCTCGCAGCTCCACGCTCACTGAAGGGCAATTCTCGGTTCGCCACCTGTGGACCCGCCGGGCAGCAGTCGGGCTGTGCCCCCAGTGAAGGACGCTGCTCATGGGCAGCGGGAGGCAGTCGCCCTCCAACAACAACGGAGGGCGGAGGAGCGACGCTCACAACAACGAGCGGAGCGCCGGGCGGCTAAAATCCAGCAAGTTGGCACAGTAGAGGGTACAGGTGGTGCATCAGCTACTCATCTCGGTCATCTCAGTCAGTCGACCCGTGGCACCTGGGTCTGCCCCGTGACCTCCTGCCAGCGGGCGTTCGACACTTCACGTGGCCTCAAAGTGCACCTGGCCTGGCACAGCGGCGAATGGCGGGTATTGGTCTCTATGTGTGTATCTCTCTGTGTATATCTCTATGTGTGTATGTCTCTCTGTGTATATCTGTTTGTGTGTATCTCTCTGTGTATATCTCTATGTATGTCTCTATGTGTATATCTGTTTGTGTGTGTATGTCTCTATGTGTATATCTCTGTGTATCTCTCTGTGTATGTTTCTCTGTGTATATCTCTGTGTGTGTATCTCTCTGTGTATATCTCTATGTATGTCTCTATGTGTATATCTGTTTGTGTGTGTGTGCAATCCTAGCCGCGTGTTGTTTTCTTCTCTTATCGCTGCGCACACGCGTGGGAGCCCGCGCCCCGCGGTCTCCGCTTCTGCACCGCGACCTCTTCACTTCCCCCAGCTCACTCAACGATCCGGAATCCAGAATGTATGACTCCAGGATCCGGGTTTTAGGCTTTCTCGCTCCAGGAACTCGGAAAACATGAACCTGGATCTCTGGTTCCTGGCTCCAGCATCTGTGGACCCAGACTCCGGGATCGAGGTATCACGTATCCATAACTCGTGGCTTAGGGATTCAGAAATCCAAGATCCAGGAATCTATTACTCCAGGAACCCAGGATTTTAGCTTACATTGATGCCGGAACCAGGTCTAACATCTACAACCACAACAACCAGCCATATATCAACTAACACCACCATCATAAAAAAACCAAAGCAATCCAACAACTACCATCACAGCTCTAACTACAATCCTACAACCAAAACTACCTCATCAGCAATCACCACCATCACAGGAAACTGAAAAAGCAACGGCAACAACCATCACAACAACCAAGTCAACAACCATCACAACAACCATCACAACAACAACAAAACTACCAATAACTGCCACCACAATATGACAACGTGCCAAAACAACCACCACCACAACAAGAACAACAACTGCATCACCACCACCACCACCACCCCACCCCAGCAACAACCACCACCGCCACTACCACAGCAACAACACAAATGACACCAGCGGCAGCAGCAGCAGCGGCCGCGGTGGCCGCCGCGGGAGGGAAGAGCGGCCCCGAGACGGGAGCTTCGGGTCCCCTCGCTCCACATTTCCTGCAAACTCCCCCCCACCCCCACCACGCTCTCCCTCCTCCCTCCCCGAGTTCCCACTGCTGCTGCTTGCTGCTGTTGTTGATTCACTGGGGGTGAGCGCTGTTCATCGGTCCGCGCGCAACGGGGGAGAGAGGGCGCCAAGAGGAGAGAGGGTGAGCGGTGGGGTGAGTGTTTGGTGGGGTGAGTGGTGGGGTGAGTGTTTGGGTGAGTGGTGGGGTGAGTTTGGGTGAGTGGTGGGGTGAGTGTTTGGGTGAGCGGTGGGGTGAGTGTTTGGTGGGGTGAGTGGTGGGGTGAGTGGTGGGGTGAGTGTTTGGGTGAGTGGTGGGGTGAGTGTTTGGTGAGTGTTTGGGTGAGTGAATAAGCGGTGGGGTGAGTGAATAAGCGGCAGAGTGAGTGGTGTATTGAGTGATTGAGTGAAGAGGGCGAACGAGTGAATGATGGGGAAAGTGAGTGGTGGGTGAGTGAGTTTCGAAATGAGTGGTGGCATCGGTGAATGGTAGAAGGAGTTGTGCGGTGAGCGGTGGCTAAAGTGAGCGTGAGCAAAAGGGTGGGTAGACTCACCCCACCGCTTTTGGGGTGTGTGGTGGTGGGGGGAATGGGTGAGTGAGTGAATTGGTGAGCGAGCTTTTGAGTATGGTGGTGAGCTGATTGTGATGAGTGGTGGTGAGCTGATTGTGATGAGTGGTGGTGAGTTGATTGTGATGAGTGGTGGTGAGCTGATTGTGATGAGTGGTGGTGCTGGAGAGAGCGATTGAGCGAGTGATTGACTCAACTGTCTGCAGTTCTATTGGCCGCTAAGGGGGGGTCCCTCTCCCTCTCGTGGTCTCGCCCGGCAGATGAAATTGGCTCTTGCTGGGAACTGGATTCCAACTCGCAGCGTCGACATGAGCGGCTCCCGAGGCGAGCAGCCCCCTGCCCACGCACAGGTGCGCTAATGTGTGTGTGTCTGTGTGTCTGTGTGTGTCTGTGTGTGTGTGTGTGTCTGTGTGTGTGTCTGTGTGTGTGTGTGTCTGTGTGTGGTCTGTGTGTGTGTCTGTCTGTCTGTGTGTCTGTGTGTGTCTGAGTGTGTCTGTATGTCTGTCTGTCTGCGTGTGTGTGTCTGTCTGTGTGTCTGTCTGTGTGTGTGTCTGTGTGTGTCTGTCTGTCTGTGTGGCTGTGTGTATGTTTGTGTGTCTGTGTGTGTGTGTCTGTGTGTGTGTCTGTCTGTGTGTCTGTCTGTGTGTCTGTCTGTATGTGTGTCTGTGTGTCTGTCTGTGTGTCTGTGTGTCTGTGTGTCTCTCTGTGTGTCTGTCTGTGTGTCTGTCTGTGTATCTGTGTGTGTGTGTCTGTCTGTCTGTCTGTGTGTCTGTCTGTGTGTGTGTCTGTCTGTGTGTCTGTGTGTATGTCTGTGTGTGTCCGTGTGTGTGTGTGTCTGTGTGTGTCTGTCCGTCTGTGGGTCTGTGTATCTGTTTGTGTGTCTGTGTGTGTGTCTGTGTGTGTCTGTGTGTCTGTCTGTGTGTCTGTCTGTGTGTCCCTCGATGTTGTGGGGAGCGGTGGTGTAGCGGTTCTCCCGAGTCCTGGGCCTCCCCGAGGTCGACTCATCCTCAAATGAGTACCTGGTGTGGTGTGTAAACATCGTCATTTAGAGAGACAAAGGCGGCAGTGCGTGCTTCTGGCCACCCACCCCCTCGTGTGCCGTACCGGCTTTCATAGGTGCTCGCTAACAGCACTTGCCCCTACGGTCTGTTAAGGCTATACGGGGGGTATTTGTCTTTGTGTGCGTGTCGATTCGAATCGTCGGACAGGCTGCGAAGTGACTCCGCGAGGAGCCCAGGTGGCTCTCCCCGCGGACTGATCTGTCCCGTGAACTCGTGGCAGCAGCAAGCCCTTCTCACCTCACGTGACGGCCTCTCAGTGCACCTAGCTTGGCACAGGCGCTGTGTGTGCGAGCCGCAGATAAGAACCGAGACCCAAACTCAGACGCGTTGCGTTTTGCTCAGAGGAAGTTGGAGCGCGTAACGAGATCAGCGAAGAGATTGGGATTCATGAGTCATGGTGGGAGGAGGAGGAGGGATGGGAGGAGGAGAGGGGATGGGAGGAGGAGGGGGGATGGGAGGAGGAGGAGGGATGGGAGGAGGAGGGGGGATGGGCGGGCCCAACACACAATGCCATCCCGACTCAGCCCACGGAACACGCGAGTGACCACGAGTGGCACACGACGCCGCCACCACCACACAGAGAGGGCTTCACTGGGACGGGGGACAGAGCGACACGGGCCTCCATCTCATTCTTCTCCCCTCATCACTCAACTCTCCCCTCGACCGCCACTCCTCACACCGCCACCACCACCTCACCCCGCCCTGGTCAACACCGTGGGTGTTGTCACCGTGGAACGCCGCTCGCCGGCGTCGCGGTCCAAGCCCCAGAAGATCGACAGAAGGACTCCTGAGGTCACTTCAACAGAGTCGTCCTGTCTTCCACCCCCCCCTCCTCCTCCTCCTGCGGCGTTTGTGATTGAGAGCGGCCGCCCAGAGCGTGCGGTCTGGAGCGCTGGGTGACGTGGTGGACGTTGGGACTCGTGAATGGGTGAACAAGGCGGGGGCCTCTCTCTCGACACGCTCGTGGAGAGGACGTCATGGGCCCTGGGCGCAGTGTCCCCACGTGACCCTCACATCGCGAATGTGTCCCCGTCTCTGAGCTGCGACTCGACCAGACTGAATGGAACGTGGCGGAGTGTTCACATCGAGCGTCTCAAGGGGCGCTGCTCTGTCCTCCCTCCGTCAGTTCTTCTCATCGCCCTCCTCTCCCATTCCCGTCATGTGCCCCCTGTCTGATCCCGCAGGACACCCCTGACCTCAAGGTGACCTCTCCCCTGCGCACTCGACCCAAACCTCCCTCCAGCTTCATCGGGAAGCTCCAGGTGAGTGGCTCTGGCTTCGGTCGACGTTCCCAATCCCGTAATCCGTCGTTTTCTGCTCCCATTTTGGGATAAACAAAGCCACGCTCCGACGCCGACACCTCAGCTCGACCGAGCTTCGAGGGAGCTCGTCTGTTCCGCGTTAACCCCGCGACCTCGACTGCGTGGAGTGCCGCTGCAGAGAGGGCCACGCGGCCCAGGAGCCCAGCACGCCGTGACCCCCACCCCGCCCAGCTCGCTTGGACCGCTTGGCCGGTTCATACTTTGTCGTTATTTCCCCAATTTCATCCCACGGGACGATGAATCCAGTCGGGAGTCTCGCGGAGAAGGGAAAACCCTCCGTGTTCGAGAGCGGCCCACGGAAGCGGATATCGCAGAGCTTCTGCTGAGATCTCGAGCCCACACCCAGTCGAGCGCAGCGCTCTGGCTACTGCTCTGCCCATGAGAGGAGGGTTCGTTACGTGATGGTGTGACTGATATTTTCAATCTCAGACCGAGAATTTTTAACAAATTAAGTGCAGAACTAACTTCAAAGTTTCGTTCATGCAGTCATTGGTGACTGGGCTGAGAACATCATTTCACTACACTGAAGAACCCGGTTTAAGAAAGTTCAGTCTGTGTTAGTCTATGGATCTCATTGTGAGTCTATGGCTCTCTGTGTGAGTCTATGGGTCTCTGTGCGAGTCTATGGGTCTCTGTGCGAGTCTATGGGTGCGAGTCTAGGGTCTCTGTTTGTGTCTATGGGACTCTATGCGAGTCTTTGGGTCTCTGTGTGAGTCTATGGGTGTCTGTGTGAGTGTATGGGTCTCTGTGTGAGTCTTTGGGTCTCTGTGTGAGTCTATGGGTGTCTGTGTGAGTGTATGGGTTTTTGTGTGAGTCTATGGATCTCTGTGTGAGTGTATGGGTCTCTATGTGAGTCTATAGGTCTCTGTGTGAGTTTGTGGTTCTCTGTTTGAGTCTATGTGTCTCTGTGCGAGTCTATGGGTGTCTGTGTGAGTCTATGGGTCTCTGTGCGAGTCTATGGGTTTCTGTGTGAATGTATGGGTTTCTGTGTGAGTATTTGGGTCTCTGTGTGAGTCTTTGGGTCTCTGTGTGAGTGTATGGGTCTCTGTGTGAGTCTATGGGTCTCTGTGTGAGTCTATGGGTCTCTGTTTGAGTCAATCGAACTCTGCGTGAGTCTATGAGACCCCGGTGTAATGACGGTAGTTGGGGCTGGAATCTCGGATCCCAGCGGTGCGGGCTCCACAGGCTGACCTCTGAGCCACTCGGACACCTACACGGCCGGCTCAGCTGTAAGTGGTCATGGGGATGTGGCATCAGTCATGTGGCCCTAACCCTAACACTCTGCCCCCCCCTCCCCCCAGGCAAGCCTGGTGCTCCCCCCCTCGGCGCTCTCCCCACCCTCCTGCAACCCCGCGGTGAAGCGGTGGTCGGCCCCCGCGGGCTCCACCACTCAACTCTCCCCACTCGCCCCCCTCTCCCCCTCCGCGTCCCTCTCCCCCTGCTCCCCCGTGCGCCGTTTCCACCTGGGGACACGGCCCCTCTCTCCTCGGCCGGGTCCCGAGGCCCCAGCGGGCCCCGAGGTCCCAACAGGCACAGAGAGTCTCGGGCCCGAGACGGCAGGTCGAGAGACACTGCCCAGTCTCAACAAGGTCAGTGACGGCCTGCGCCTCCCCCTTGCGTCCTCTCTAGCTTCCTCTCTCCCTGGGTGGGTGGTGGGGGGTGGTGGTTTGGTGGTGGTGGGTGGGTGCTGAGTAAGTGCTTTGGGTGGTAGCTGGGTGGGTGGTGGTGGTGGTGGTGGTGAACCCAGCCGTGCAAGGGCGGGTGGTTACACTCAATTAAAATCAACACACTTGCTGTACTGCCATGCCCCGGCAAAGCAGGAGATGACGACCGCGACACACGTCCAATGTAAGAGTGGCAGTGCCGCCCGGTCGTGTTCACACGCCATCGAAGCTGCTCGCGGCTTCACACCTGCAATGCACATGACTCCCTGCACGGTATTCACAACGTAGTTGTTGTCCTCTGGAAAGACTCGACCCCCGCCATATGAACGTGGGATTCCCACCGCTGGCCCAGAGGTGTACGCCGGATCGAGCGCCAGTGCCCGATGCTCGTTGTTGAGACACTGGCGCTGCTCAGGAAATTGCTCCGAGCCAAACCTGGCGCTGGGGGGGAAATTTACTCTACAACCCCAAACGTCATCGGGAGCAGCTTGCGAATCCCACTGGGCACTGCTCCCCACATCGCCACTGGGAGCCAGCGTTCACCCGCACCCAGGTGCAGGGTTAATATCCCTCACCTCCCCCCCTCCCTCTCTTTTTTTACGATCAGAGGAAATAAGAAGATGCTCGGTGTAGTCGGCACTTTGCTTCGTTCATCATTTCGGTTTTTTGTAATGCTTTGCTTCATGTAACCCCCCCCTTTTTAATGAAAGATTTAACAAAAGATGTCTCGCTCTGCTCTCTTCCTCCCAGGGTCGCCCACGCCACTCCGGTAAGCGGCGTCTCCCCAGCCGCTCCTCGCTGAAGGCGGCGGCGACGTCGGTGGCAGTGGAAGTGGCGATGAGAAGCAATGGGGGCGAGAGCCGGGGTCAGGGGGACGATGCAGAGAAGAAGGAGGAGCAGGAGGAGCAAGCGGATGACGAGGAGAACGAGGAGGGGGAGCGGAGTAGCCCTGGTCTCCGCGAGGGTGCGGAGCAGACGAGCGAAGAAACTGCAACTGGGGTTGAGTGCGACGGCGGTGCAGGAGGTGAAGGAGGTGGGGATGAGGAAGAAAAAGTGGGAGAGGAAGCAGGAGACACAGGGAAAATGGGGCCTGGGGTGGCAACCTCTGGGAATGAAGAGGTGGAAGAGGAGGAGGAAGACGAGGTGTTTGTGTTGGAAGAGTGAGATGCAGGTTCATTGCTTTTGTGAACACTTTGTCAGTTCATGGGTGTCTATGCAACTCTGTGTCGCATTGTGCATTTGTGGGACTCCACATAAGCGTATGGGTCTCCACGTGGGTCTATGGGTTTCTGTATAAGTCTATTGGTCTCTATATAAGTCTATGGGTCTCTGTGTGAGTCTATGGGTCTCTGTGTGAGTCTATGGGTCTCTATGTAAGTCTATGGGTCTCTATATAAGTCTATGGGTCTCTGTGTGAGTCTATGGGTCTCTATGTAAGTCTATGGGTCTCTGTATAAGTCTATGGGTCTCTGTGTGAGTCTATGGGTCTCTGTGTGAGTCTATTGGTCTCTGTATAAGTTTATGGGTCTCTGTATAAGTCTATGGGTCTTTGTATAAGTCTATGGGTCTCTGTGTGAGTCTATGGGTCTTTATGTAAGTCTATGGGTCTCTGTATAAGTCTATGGGTCTTTGTATAAGTCTATGGGTCTCTGTGTGAGTCTATGGGTCTCTGTGTGAGTCTATGGGTCTCTATGTAAGTCTATGGGTCTCTGTATAAGTCTATGGGTCTCTGTGTGAGTCTATGGGTCTCTATGTAAGTCTATGGGTCTCTGTATAAGTCTATGGGTCTCTGTGTGAGTCTATGGGTCTCTATGTAAGTCTATGGGTCTCTGTATAAGTCTATGGGTCTCTGTGTGAGTCTATGGGTCTCTGTGTGAGTCTATGGGTCTCTGTGTGAGTCTATGGGTCTCTGTGTGAGTCTATGGGTCTCTGTGTGAGTCTATGGGTCTCTGTATAAGTCTATGGGTCTCTGTGTGAGTCTATGGGTCTCTATGTAAGTCTATGGGTCTCTGTATAAGTCTATGGGTCTCTGTGTGAGTCTATGGGTCTCTGTGTGAGTCTATGGTCTCTATGTAAGTCTATGGGTCTTTGTATACGTCTATGGGTCTCTGTGTGAGTCTATGGGTCTCTGTGTGAGTCTATGGGTCTCTGTGTGAGTCTATGGGCCTCTGTGTGAGTCTATGGGTCTCTGTTTGAGTCTATGGGCCTCTGTGTGAGTCTATGGGCCTCTGTGTGAGTATATGGGTCTCTGTGTGAGTCTATGGGCCTCTGTGTGAGTCTATGGGTCTCTGTGTGAGTCTTTGTTAACTCGGCTGAGACCATCAACTCACTGCACTTGCGGTCTCATCACAGGCAGCTCCCCGGATCGCACCGCGCGATCTCCTTGGAGACAACCGGTCAGCCCTTGCCTGCCTCGTCTGCTCGTCCGTCTCGTTTGCAGTGTCTGCACGATCTGTGTCGTGTGCCTTCACTCGGGTTGTACATTGTTGTGATTTGCATCGGAGGCAATCGGGTTCCCGTGCTCGGCGATCGGACCGTGCCAGACGCGACGTCCCTGATGATCTCAGCTCTGACCCGCTAATAAACTTGACTCCCATCCTTTCCTCGTAAGCGCCCGCCTCCTTCCCTCTCGGCTCCCTGCGTTTACCAAGCAACGCATTGCTTGCTCTGACTCCGTAATAATAATAATAATATGAATAATAAACTTACTTTTATATCCAGGATGTTATTTCTTATATATCCAGGAGAGCCACACGGAGTCCGAGGACTGATTTCAGCAGGGGGTCTGCTGCTGCTGTATTTGTCTTTTATTTTAAGATGTTTTCAGCAAATGATGGGTTTGTGTTTATTAACAGATGGGCGTTGAGTTCACTTGCTGCAGACGCCTTCTCGTGGCAGAGTCAGGTGATGGCTCATTCTCGACGCCCACGGGAAGGGAGTTTCACGACATCTGTGCGATTCACGAACTCTCGCCTCCAGTGCTATGGGGGGGAGGTGGGGGATGGGGGGAGGATGGGGGAAGTGGGGAGAGGTTGGGGGAAGGGGTCGAAGGGGGGGGAAGGGGTGGGAAGGGGTGGGAAAGGGGGAGAGGTGGGGGGGAAGGGAGGGGGAGAGGTGGGGAGGAAGGGGGGGAGAGGTGGGGTGGAAAAGGGGGGGCAAGAGGTGGGGGGGAAGGGGGCAGAGGTGGGGGAAGGGGGAGGAGAGGTGGGGGGAGGGGTGGGGGGGGAGGAGTGGGGGAGGGTGGGGGGGGGTGGGGAAGGGGGGAGGAAGGGTGGGGAAGGGGGGGAAAGGGGGGGGGTGGGGGGAGGGGAGAGGGGGAAGAAGTGGGGGGGAAGGGGGGAAGAGTGGGGGAAGGGGGAAGAGGTGGGGGGAAGGGGGAGGAGAGGTGGGGGGGAAGGGGGGAGGAGGTGGGGGGGGAAGGGGTGAGAGGT
>NC_083840.1:6745167-6842183 GCF_015708825.2 Lethenteron reissneri
ACAAAGTAAATGCCCCTTTTTTCCCGTTATGAACCCATCAACCGCCCTCGTGTTTCGGTTGTTAATTTTTTTTCCAACGTGCGCGTCGTATCACAATCTTAGCATGGTTACATTTGAAATAAGTACAGAAAAGAAAACAAAATGTTAAACATCGATACCACATGTTACATCGGTTCTTATCCATCATAACTACGACGAATATTATTTTTTTTGTTAAATCCTGGGAAACGCTAGATAGCGGTTTCGAATGCATTTATGCGTTATTTTCCTCCTTGTTACCTCCTTGCCATATTTTTACCCAGTTATTATCTGGTGGCCAGCAGGTGGAAGCACAGAAATATATTCTTGAATGTATCCAGTGGGAGGTTTGAGTGTCACCCACCGCTATGCATTGTGGGTTTTCTCCAGTTTCCTCACACAGGAAGCCAAACTCTCATTGGAATTCGCCATACACCGCAATGTGGCAGTGCCACCCTGAAAACGAGTTTTGCGACTCAGTTGGTCTCCCCAAGAGAAAACGCATCGTTATTATTTCAAAGTGCATAGAACACAAACTCTCTGGTTCTTTCGGCAATGTCACGTGACTTTACCGAAAGAAGCAAAGAGTATGGATTCCTGCAGTCACGAAAGCTTCAAGTCAAGATTACATATAACACATTAAGGCAATATGGCGCATTATGCGTTACATGATTAGGGTTCTCAGGTTGTCAATCTATCGTTGGATGCAGGCCTCCTCACGCCGTTCTGGCCATGGTGATTGTTTGAACATACTTCCCCACGCCAGGCAGTGCGGGTTGGTAAAAGCCGACATTTTTTTATCCTCCCCCCACTGGAAATTGGACACAAACCTCACCCTGATCCTAGACCAACGTCGCACATCAACAACACAGTCAAATTCACACCTGGCTCGCTTGCTCTGTCCATTGGCACTGTCCCTCAAGGGAAACCGGAGTGACAAATCACATTTAAGGTTAAGCTTGAAAAATATTGTTTTTTTCACAGAAAAATTACATCATTCTATAAACGTTATTATGTACAAAGCTGCTCAGCACACATCGTGAACATTTACAGGCACATACACACAAACCCCTCCCCCGTCTGTCTAACACACATTTAGTGCTGTACACCTCACAAAAACATAGATGGCATCGTGACCAAAACCCATGTCACCTAGACACGAACACATTCCCTTTAGACTCCGTCATTAACCATCGTTAGCTCCACACGATGATACGTTAGATAAGCGAGACAGAAACATTCTCGTTTTAGTTTCCAGTCGCAGTCCACGGTGGCCCGACGCTCACACGCAGAGCCCACGGTGCGAGAAGTCACCACGACTCCCGGCCACGCGGGGCTCCACCGCACCTTCTCCACGGCGACCGCGGCACGGCCGAAGAGACCGGGCCCCAGGACACGACGACGACGAGCGATGTTAAAAGCGGCCGAGCAGCCCGGCGATTGCGCCATTCACTGCGCAGAGAGTGAGAGAGCGGCGCTCGCAGCCAGGACCAGAGCCAGGCCCGCGACGGCCCGGGCTGGAGACTGGGGTCCGCTTGAACTGGGGTCCTCCTGGGCGTAGCTGTCACCTGCTTACGCACGCACGCACGAGATCGCACCCGGCCGGTGACCCCACGCGCCTTGCCTGGCCACGTTGGTCGTAGACGCGGTCACCCCGTGCACGCGCGATGGGCGGCCTGTATCTAGCACGGGAAGGGGGGGGGGGGTCGGATGGGTGCGCGTCACACGGCACGTGCGCGGACGCACGTGCACCTGACCGGGACGCTCGCTCGCTTACTGACCTTGAATGGGAGTGGGGTAACTGGGAGAATGACTTCCTATGAGTGGAAGGGAGGGTGGCAGGGGAGGGAGGACAGAGACAGGAGAACGTGAGAGATGCACACGCCGCAAGCCCCGCACTGCTACGTCCGTGCCCTAACCGCTGTCGCGTCTGGCATTGCAGCTGCATTATTTATTTATTATTATTATTATTCACCGGACTATTCCTCGGGATGGGCACGTTTCTATTGCCGAGGTGGCGGCCTTGGCAACCCACCACCGTGCGGCTCTCGATGTCGACCGTTATACCACTTTACTTAAATATATATTCTTATATTTGTTATCAATATTTTTTATTATTTTCGAGCACAGGCCCAACACATCAATAAGCCAGTACCAAACAGCACCATCATCAATAATAGATAAGAGATGACACATTGCTTGACTTGAGCCAAGTTGTAGGAGTAGTAAGAGGAGCAATGGCAGACAACTGAAGAGTGACGCAGCGCGAGGGGAAAGCAGAAACAGAAGTGAGGTGACCTGCAGTGTGCTGAGTGAACCCTGTGGTAAGTGAACCCTGTGGTGAGTGAACCCTGTGGTAAGTGAACACTGTGGTGAGTGTGGTGAGTGAGTTTTGTGACCTGCAGTGTGGTGAGTGAACCCTGTGGTGAGTGGACCTTGTGGTGAGTGAACACTGTGGTGAGTAAACGCTGTGGTAAGTGAACACTGTGGTGAGTGAACCCTGTGGTGAGTGAGTGTTGTGACCTGCAGTGCGGTGAGTGAACACTGGCAAGTGAAGACTGTGGTGAGTGTGGTGAGTGAACACAGTCTGGATGAGACGAAACCATCTGGTAGACCAAGTCCTCATCGATATAAAGTGGTAACATGCTGCACAAGCCAGATGATTGTGAAACATGTTCCACGTAACAGAGAGAGCGCTGACAAATGCCACACATTCAGCTTGTGAGCTGGTGGTCTGGACAAGGCTGAGGAGCTTGTCCATGCAGTGAGGTGGTCACATGACACGCAAGGCAAGATGGATGCGAGTTGTGCCTCTGCTGGCTGCGAGCAGCATGCGTCAAGTCGCTCGGCGGTTGTGAGGAGCGTTCTCAGTGAGCACACGGAGAGAGCTCCTTTGCTGCTGTTGTGCGGTTCTCATCCGGCAGCTCAACCTTTGTTAACGCCGCAGTCTGGTTTGGCCGTCAACGCGACGCGCCGTCTGCTTTGTTTACTGCGGCGTTAATTAAGCCACGAGGCCATTCATCGCAGCCCTCGAGCGTGCACCGGCATCACGGTGCAAATTTGTCGAGATTGGAAAGTAACAACGCTAATTACTGCAATCGTCACAGCATTTGCGATTGCTATACACGAAGCAATCGTCTTGCTCCACTTTAAAAGCTTTGCAGGACAAAACTGAAAAAGTTGAGGTTTTTCTAGCTAAGAAAGCATCATAATAATGATGATAATCGTGAAAGCATCATAGGGAGTGTACGCACGTGTGGCCAGCAGACTGACGGTGCTGAGCCCCAGGGGATTGTTGGCCTGGCAGGTGTAGTTGCCATAGTGGAGCTCGGTGACGTTGTGGAAGGAGAGAGTGGATCGGCGGCCCTCCGTGCGGATGCTCACCCCGCTAACGCCATCTTGCAGCCTGCACGAGACTCACAAGGCCAGGCGGCTGGTTACTCCACTCGCTCCCATGACAACCACTCGCTCCCATGACAACCACTCGCTCCCATGACAACCACTCGCCTGCTATGTCCCCTTCCTGACTCCTGCATTGCTGCTGCTGAGATGGTACACGTGGTCACAATGTGGTGCAGAGAAAGGGGCTGAGAGTGGAGATGGGGCTGGGAGTGGAGTCGGGGCTGGGAGTGGAGATGGGGCTGGGAGTGGAGATGGGGCTGGGAGTGGAGATGGGGCTGGGAGTGGAGATGGGGCTGGGAGTGGAGATGGGGCTGGGAGTGGAGTCGGGGCTGGGAGTGGAGTCGGGGCTGGGAGTGGAGATGGGGCTGGGAGTGGAGATGGGGCTGGGAGTGGAGATGGGGCTGGGAGTGGAGATGGGGCTGGGAGTGGAGATGGGGCTGGGAGTGGAGATGGGGCTGGGAGTGGAGATCGGGGCTGGGAGTGGAGATGGGGCTGGGAGTGGAGATGGGGCTGGGAGTGGAGATCGGGCTGGGAGTGGAGTCGGAGCTGGGAGTGGAGATGGGGCTGGGAGTGGAGATGGGGCTGGGAGTGGAGATGGGGCTGGGAGTGGAGATGGGGCTGGGAGTGGAGATGGGGCTGGGAGTGGAGTCGGGGCTGGGAGTGGAGATGGGGCTGGGAGTGGAGATCGGGGCTGGGAGTGGAGTCGGGCTGGGAGTGGAGTCGGGGCTGGGAGTGGAGTCGGGGCTGGGAGTGGAGTCGGGGCTGGGAGTGGAGTCAGGGCTAGGAGTGGAGATGGGGCTGGGAGTGGAGATGGGGCTGGGAGTGGAGATGGGGCTGGGAGTGGAGATGAGGCTGGGAGTGGAGTCGGGGCTGGGAGTGGAGTCGGGGCTGGGAGTGGAGTCGGGGCTGGGAGTGGAGTCGGAGCTGGGAGTGGAGATGGGGCTGGGAGTGGAGATGGGGCTGGGAATGGAGATGGGGCTGGGAGTGGAGTCGGGGCTGGGAGTGGAGTCGGGGCTGGGAGTGGAGTCGGGGCTGGGAGTGGAGTCGAGCTGGGAGTGGAGATGGGGCTGGGAGTGGAGTCGGGGCTGGGAATGGAGATGGGGCTGGGAGTGGAGATGGGGCTGGGAGTGGAGTCGGGGCTGGGAGTGGAGTCGGGGCTGGGAGTGGAGATGGGGCTGGGAGTGGAGTCGGGGCTGGGAGTGGAGTCGGGGCTGGGAGTGGAGTCGGGGCTGGGAGTGGAGATGGGGCTGGGAGTGGAGTCGGGGCTGGGAGTGGAGATGAGGCTGGGAGTGGAGATGGGGCTGGGAGTGGAGTCGGGGCTGGGAATGGAGATGGGGCTGGGAGTGGAGTCGGGGCTGGGAGTGGAGTCAGGGCTAGGAGTGGAGATGGGGCTGGGCGGGGGGTTTCGTCACCTCTTGTTCTCCTTGAACCACAGAAACGATGGCAGGGGCACGGCAGCGGCCTCACATCGCAGAGAACCCAAGCGGCCCACCAACATGCCATTGCTGCGCACCTCCAGTCCCGACGGGGGATCTGTAAAGACAACGATCCCTGTGTAGCCTCAACAGACTGTTGGGGCAAGTGCAGTTCGCAAGTGATCACCTGAGTGGATGAATGAGTGAATAGGTTCCAGAGGCGGCCACTCACAGTTGACGGTGACGCGCACTTTGCGCGTGTCTGTGGACGCAATGTCGTTGGTGGCGCTGCACTGGTATTCGCCGGCCTGGTCGCGCGAGATGCCCTCGATCTCCAGGAACTCGCCCTCATACTCGTCATCCTTGGCTGCAGGAGGCGACACGGACGCACTCTCTATAGCCGGACGGTGGTGGTGGTGGCTACGCTGCATATGGCCTGTAATCCAGCACTGTGGAGGTGGTGAGCGTTGGGGGATCACTGCACAGATGTTGTGAAACTCCCTGGTTCACCAGGAGAAGGCAGCATGGCAAGTTGGCTAATCGGCACCTGTTTCCATCTGTATGGGGATATCGTGTAGCCCCCTCATATGCTTGGGTTTTCTCTGGGTGCTCCAGTTTACTCTCCCGTGCATAATAAAGACAACTCAAACAGCTTAAAATGAAAACCCAATGGAGCTGCACCCACTTGAAAATGAGTCCTACGACTGTGTGGCTTTCCTCGATATTTCAATAAATTATAATAATGTATTATTATACACTCACTCCACACTCACGATACACACTACAGGAGGTCCCCGATATACGTCGCCATAATATACGTCGTTTTGCACTCACGTTGCCGACTTTGAGGAAGCGAACGTTGCATTGCTCCACACCTGCACCGTTATGTCGTTACAGCGACACGTCGCTTTCGAGTCAGTTCAGCTTCGTATATAAACACTGCTGTGAGTCGTATTTCGTGCATGACCCGCCATCTCAGCACCTATCCCCAGCATCCTGTCTCTCTCACGGTGTACATTGCGAGTGCTCATTGTAATCGGCCTAATCCTCTCCAAACACCTTCTCCAATTAAGCCAATCAAGGGCCACTCATCCATTCAAGGTAAGATTGTAGCAATTATAGTTCAAGGTAAAATATATATTTTTTAATGTTGTTTAAAATCTTGTGGTTTTTTACACTAAAAATAGTTTTTATGTTTGTGGCATTGCTTAAAAATGTCACGAAAACTTTTATTTAAAAAAAGGAAACCTTTTAAAGTGCACAGGGCTGCTTCGAAATGCTCATAAAGTGGTTTTCAATTAAGAATTTGGTAA
Organism: Lethenteron reissneri; assembly: GCF_015708825.2. Classification (NCBI taxonomy): domain Eukaryota; kingdom Metazoa; phylum Chordata; class Hyperoartia; order Petromyzontiformes; family Petromyzontidae; genus Lethenteron; species Lethenteron reissneri. Next base: position 6,751,316 of record NC_083840.1, read on the forward strand.
GAAGATCGTAATGAGCCAGGCTATGCGTCAACTGTGTTAGCCGACTCTCTGTGCTGCATTGCCTATTTCTCTCTCTAAAGTTCACCAGGCTCTCATAGGGCCGGCCATTCGATCTTCTTTCCCTCGGTCGCTTCGGGGTGGATTCATTGACATGCTAATTTCTCTGCTCCAGCAGCTGCTCCAGCAGACCAACCTCTCTCTCTATTTAAGGCCTCGACACAGGCATTGGGTCTCTGTGTGCCTATGTTGTGAGTCTCTCTCTGTGTGTCTCTGTGTTGTCTCGCTCTGCTTGTGTGTCTGTCTGTGTGTCTCCGTGTCTGTGTTTGGTCTCTCTCAAATTTAGTTCTACCTGATGACGGTTGCTTGTGTTGCAATCGAAACGTCGTACTTTATTATTTAATTTAGTTTATTTCTACGTGACTTTACCGAAAGAACCAAAGAGTATATATCCATTACCGGTTGGGTTATTCATAGAGTAATCAACATATAATATGCATGTACATTATGCATGCACACCATGCATGTACATGCTGCCGTTTTCGGGTGCAAGAAATTGCAATAGCTGTTATTGTCTGCTCACAGGTAGCCACCATGCACGTATGGTGACCTGTATGGGCATGCAGTTAAGCAGTCTGTCACTTGATGATTCACTTCCAAGCAGCACTACGCCTGTAGCTACCAGAGCGGTTACGATTATTTTTATTTCTCTCAATTTCGATAGATTCTCGAACTAGTCTTGGCCAGTAGTAACTAGTTTTGCACAGAGCTTCAACATTATCCAAGTCAATTGAGTGTTCTGCGTGTTCTGCCACTGCCGGCAGTTGTATCGTATAGGTACTGTACACGTACAGTACCTATTTTGGACCCAATCCCCCCCATTTTCTATTATTCTTATGGAGGGATATTACTCATTATACATAATTTCATTTTAAGTTGCAATTTTCTGGTCCTTAACCCCAACATATATCAGCGACCCCCGTATCATAACACACTACAACACCACACTCACTATATACGGCACGCTACGGCAACACACTACGACACCACAAGCACTAAACACACACAACAACAACAACACCACGCACTACACAACAACAACACGCACTGCACACACAACACACTCACTCAACATTACACTCACTCTGGTAATACACCACACACACGACACACACTACAACAACACGCACTACACACACCACGGCCATCGTGGCGACACACCCTCACGGGACACGGGACACAGCATGGTGCCCGCTCAGTCGCTCACCGGCGGGAGACAGGTGCCTCCAGGTAATGCTGGGCTCAGGCTGCCCCATTCCCCAGCACGAGATGGTCACGTTGGCACCTTCGTTCACCGTCACGTCCCCCGAGATGTTCGTGATCCTGGGCGGCACTGCAGCAGAGTCGTAGAGAGTGGGCGCGGCACGATGGCACGTTTACCCCCCCACCCGGATAAGGGATTCAGAATGTGCAATGCCAGGGCTGAGCCTAGGTCATGCTGGATTAGGAGGCTGCTTGGAGTGCCAGGTGGCATTGGGTTGGGGCCAGCCGTGAGGTGGCCAACATGTGGAAGCACAGCAATGGATTCTTGAATCTATCCACGCGGATATTTGAGTGTCACCTCTTCCCGTGCATTGTGGATTTCCTCCAGGGTCTCCAGTTTCCTCCCACAAGAAGCCAAACTCTCATTATTGGAATTCGCCATACACCCCAATGTGGCAGTGCCATTCTGAAAAGAGTATTAGTTTCAGGGAAAACGTCTCTGCCACAGTTATGGCCTCCTATCTGTATGATTGCAGGAACATATGCACCATTTTGAAAGATTCAGGCTGGCCTACCCACGATCCATCCTGGGTTTAACCAGACTGGATCGTGTGAGGAGCTCACAAATCCTTGAAAAATCTGGACACAATCCCTTCAACAGTGAGCTCCTCCAGCAGGCAAGGCTGCATTAGCTGGGTCCTGTAGCCCGCATGCCCAGCCACAGCATTACCAAGCAGCTTCTGTATGACCGGATAGAGGGGACTAAACGGGCATGGCTCGGCCTGGAGAAGAGATGGAGTGATGCGGTACAGGAGGATGTGGAGCTGATTGGACTTGTCGATGACCGGTACCAGCGGTGTCGAGATCGGCCTCTGTGGAGAAGGCTCGTGAAGGATGCTACTGGGCAGTTGGAGGCAGTCGCCCTCCAGCAACAACGGAGGGTGCAGCAATAATGCTCACGAGTGAATCGCCAGACACTAAAACGCATTAAGTTGGCACAGTGGAAAGCACAGTTTGTGTACAGGATTCAATAATCTCAGTCAACCCATAGCACCTGGGTCTGTCCCGTGACCTGACAGCAGGCTTTCCACACTTCACATAGTCTCAAAGTGCACCTAGCCTGGCACAAGAGGCATGGTGACATCACCACCACTTTACGGTGAATGACAGCTGTCGTTGTGTATGTGTGAAAGTGTGTAGGTGCGAGTGTGAATGTGTGTGAGTGTGTACGAGTTGGGGCGTGTGCGAGTCTGGGCCACGGAGCCGAGGTTGAGCCGCACAATTGCGTGACGAATGCAGCTGTGAATCCCAAGCGACGCTGATGAATGGAGCGGGATGGAGAGGGCAGTCCCTCTACCCTCTCTCTCTCTCCCACCTCTCCCCCCTCTCTTCCTGGGGCACAGCAAGAAGGACCCCTGCCCTTGGCGCCACGATGTGTCATCAGAGAGCACAAGGACGGTGCTGCTAACGGGGCAAATCCCGGGTCTGCGTCCAACATATACATCATCATCAAGATGTCATCACGGACAAAGCCTTTGATGTCACCTTCACCACACCTCACTACCAACGCTCTCTACCCTCCCGACAGATTCAGCAGCTGCTGCACAAGAGAAACACACCAACCTTCAAGATCTCCCCTGACAGTCTCCCACCACCATCTGCTCTTTACTCACAGAGACACCCATAGACTCGCACAGAGATCCACAGACTCACAGAGTACAGTTAAGCATGTTAAGTCAGGTGAGATCTACGGAGACCCATAGATCTGCCCTCACAGTATCCAACCATCTGGCCGTAGGTCTTCCCCAGTCTCTGTCTCAGCAATCGGCCCTCCCCATGCTGCCTAACCTCACATCCACAGCACTCAGCTGCCGATTGCTTTTCCCAACCTCCAATTCCCGTGCCCCACCCTCCCCCATCCTGCACGCGCAGGCTCCTCCAGCGTGCGCACGCAGCGAGCGGGGTGAGTCTGTAGGCGGGGGCGCTCACCCTGCACGATGAGGTGGTAGTGAGTGGTATGGGGGCCGCTGCTGGGCGTCTGCACGGAGCAGGTGTAGGTCCCCTCGTCCCGGGGGGTCAACTGGGCGACCCTCAGGCTGTACTCGCCCCCGCCGGCGACCCCCACCAGCGTGACACGCGGATCGCTCGACCACTTGTCAGAGCCGGCAAACACGATGATAGAGCGGTTGAGCCACGCGGCGCGGCCCACGTGGCCCTCCAGGTAGCACCTGCGTGACGACATGGAGACACCGTGACACACACACAGAGACACCGTGACACACACAGAGACACAGTGTACACACAAAGACACCGTGCACACACAGAGACACCGTGTACACACAGAGACACAGTGTACACACACAGAGACACCGTGACACACGGTGATGTACACACGGTGATGTACACGCAGTGTACACACAGAGACACAGTGTTCACACACAGAGACACCGTGACACACGGTGATGTACACACGGTGATGTACACGCAGTGTACACACAGAGACACTGTACACACGGTGATGTACACGCAGTGTCACACAGAGATATAGGTAACACCTGTGTGATGTGGTGATTGTAGTTATGGTTGTAATGTGGTTATGATGCAGTTGTGGCTTTGGTTGTGGTTGTTTTAGTTGTGGTTATATTGTGGCTGCCATGGTTGTGGTCACGTGGTTGGGGAGCGGGAATGTAGCGTGGTGCTGGCCACCCACCCCCTTTGTGTGCCGTGCTCGCTAACACCACTTGCTCTAACAGTCTGTTAAGGCTACACGGGGGATCATTGTGGGAATATTACTCCAAGTCTGTGTATTACCCTACACTGAACCCTCTCTCCTCGTCACAGATGCTTAGATGATCACGTATTCCTAGCACTGCCTGCCAATTTGCGTTGGATGTAGCTGGTTTCAATCAGTGCGCCCCCCCCCCCCTCTTCTTAAAAATGCGGACCACCAGGGCATCCTTCCAATCCTGTGGACCCATTCTCAGCCTGCATACAAATGCCACCATCCCTCAGCAGTTCGCCTGAGTGGTCTCTGGCTCTGGATCGACTTTCGCGTTTCCTCAACAGATGGCACGCCATCTATACATACTGTACATTAGCGTGAGTACATCAGCAGGCGTACAGGAGGAGGAACAGGCACGCACGGAGACATGGACTCCTCCCACCTCAGGATCGCCGTCTCCCCGAGTCTCAGCGTCACGTTGTTGCCAGTCCGCGTCGCCCCCTCTGCAGGACGCGACGCAAACCCTGCGAGGAGAATACACAGCAGGGGGCAGCCCCCCAACAAAGTTGTCCTATCTCGCCCCTCCACTCCCCCATGCAGCCCCCCCCCCCCCCAGAGTTGTCTACCCCGCCCCTCCACTTCCCCCATGCTGCCCCCCCCCCCCAGAGTTGTCTACCCCGCCCCTCCACTCCCCCCATGCTGCCCCCCCCCCCCAGAGTTGTCTACCCCGCCCCTCCACTTCCCCCATGCTGCCCCCCCCCCACCAGAGTTGTCTACCCCGCCCCTCCACTCCCCGCATGCTGCCCCCCCACCAGAGTTGTCTACCCCGCCCCTCCACTCCCCCCATGCTGCCCCCCCCCCACCAGAGTTGTCTACCCCACCCCTCCACTCCCCCCATGCTGCCCCCCCCCCACCAGAGTTGTCTACCCCGCCCCTCCACTCCCCCCATGCTGCCCCCCCACCAGTTGTCTACCCCGCCCCTCCACTCCCACCATGCTGCCCCCCCACCAGAGTTGTCTACCCCGCACCTCCACTCCCCCCATGCTGCCCCCCCCCCACCAGAGTTGTCTACCCCGCCCCTCCACTCCCCCCATGCTGCCCCCCCACCAGAGTTGTCTACCCCGCCCCTCCACTCCCCCCATGCTGCCCCCCCCCCCACCAGAGTTGTCTACCCCGCCCCTCCACTCCCCCCATGCTGCCCCCCCCACCAGAGTTGTCTACCCCGCCCCTCCACTCCCCCCATGCTGCCCCCCCCCACCAGAGTTGTCTACCCCGCCCCTCCACTCCCCCCATGCTGGCCCCCCCCCCCACCAGAGTTGTCTACCCCGCCCCTCCACTCCCCCCATGCTGCCCCCCCCCCTACCAGAGTTGTCTACCCCGCCCCTCCACTCCCCCCATGCTGCCCCCCCCCCTACCAGAGTTGTCTACCCCGCCCCTCCACTGCCCCCATGCTGCCCCCCCCCCACCAGAGTTGTCTACCCCGCCCCTCCACTCCCCCATGCAGCCCCCCCCCCAGAGTTGTCTACCCCGCCCCTCCACTCCCCCCATGCTGCCCCCCCCCCAGAGTTGTCTACCCCGCCCCTCCACTCCCCCCATGCTGCCCCCCCCCCCCAGAGTTGTCTACCCCGCCCCTCCACTTCCCCCATGCTGCCCCCCCCCCCACCAGAGTTGTCTACCCCGCCCCTCCACTCCCCCCATGCTGCCCCCCCACCAGAGTTGTCTACCCCGCCCCTCCACTCCCCCCATGCTGCCCCCCCCCCACCAGAGTTGTCTACCCCACCCCTCCACTCCCCCCATGCTGCCCCCCCCCACCAGAGTTGTCTACCCCGCCCCTCCACTCCCCCCATGCTGCCCCCCCACCAGTTGTCTACCCCGCCCCTCCACTCCCCCCATGCTGCCCCCCCACCAGAGTTGTCTACCCCGCCCCTCCACTCCCCCCATGCTGCCCCCCCCCCCCCACCAGAGTTGTCTACCCCGCCCCTCCACTCCCCCCATGCTGCCCCCCACCAGAGTTGTCTACCCCGCCCCTCCACTCCCCCCATGCTGCCCCCCCCCACCAGAGTTGTCTACCCCGCCCCTCCACTCCCCCCATGCTGCCCCCCCCCACCAGAGTTGTCTACCCCGCCCCTCCACTCCCCCCATGCTGCCCCCCCCCCACCAGAGTTGTCTACCCCGCCCCTCCACTCCCCCCATGCTGCCCCCCCCCCCCACCAGAGTTGTCTACCCCGCCCCTCCACTCCCCCATGCTGCCCCCCCCCCTACCAGAGTTGTCTACCCCGCCCCTCCACTGCCCCCATGCTGCCCCCCCCCACCAGAGTTGTCTACCCCGCCCCTCCACTCCCCCCATGCTGCCTCCCCCCCTACCAGAGTTGTCTACCCCGCCCCTCCACTCCCCCATGCTGCCCCCCGCCCCCACCAGAGTTGTCTACCCCGCCCCTCCACTCCCCCCATGCTGCCCCCCCACCAGAGTTGTCTACCCCGCCCCTCCACTCCCCCCATGCTGCCCCCCCCCCCACCAGAGTTGTCTACCCCGCCCCTCCACTCCCCCCATGCTGCCCCCCCACCAGAGTTGTCTACCCCGCCCCTCCACTCCCCCCATGCTGCCCCCCCCCCCACCAGAGTTGTCTACCCCGCCCCTCCACTCCCCCCATGCTGCCCCCCCCCCACCAGAGTTGTCTACCCCGCCCCTCCACTCCCCCCATGCTGCCCCCCCCCCCACCAGAGTTGTCTACCCCGCCCCTCCACTCCCCCCATGCTGCCCCCCCCCACCAGAGTTGTCTACCCCGCCCCTCCACTCCCCCCATGCTGCCCCCCCCCCTACCAGAGTTGTCTACCCCGCCCCTCCACTCCCCCCATGCTGCCCCCCCCCCCACCAGAGTTGTCTACCCCGCCCCTCCACTCCCCCCATGCTGCCCCCCCCCCACCAGAGTTGTCTACCCCGCCCCTCCACTCCCCCCATGCTGCCCCCCCCCACCAGAGTTGTCTACCCCGCCCCTCCACTCCCCCCATGCTGCCCCCCCCCCCCACCAGAGTTGTCTACCCCGCCCCTCCACTCCCCCCATGCTGCCCCCCCCCCTACCAGAGTTGTCTACCCCGCCCCTCCACTCCATTGGGTGCACGACCGTCACCACCGACGGTGTGCAGCACAACACCACGGCAACTACAATTCACAGCCTGCGCGGGTTCTTTTCCAGTTTCCTCCCAATGGATTCATCATTGACGTGTGGGTCAGATCGTCTCAGTGAAATGACTGCCGTAAACCCTCCTTCACCCAGCACAGCCAATTAACAAGTCTGTCACGTGAACAAGTGCCAACTACTGCTTCAGCACCACAATGTATTGGAGAGCAACGTCACAACAATTGATAATTGGTTATGAGGTTTCGCTCAAAGTTGTTGTTTTTTTCTCTCAGCAATGGAATCCATGGCCAAGCATCCTAATGTAGTAGGCCCCCCTGCTGACACACAGTCCTCAGGCTCAGTGAGAATTTTCTGGGTAAAAGAAGGGCGTTGTTATGATTTGTACACTGCCACCATTTCCCCATGGGAGATAGGATTTGGCGGCATTCCACATTCAGGAATGTCACAGCACCGCGTCGTCTGTCTTTAAGAAAACCAGCCTCAGTTAAAGGAGGCGAGACCCATTCACATCCACAGCGCGACTCGGCTCTGTGGATAGCACGCACACAGTACACATACAGAACACACACAGTACACATACAGAACACACACAGTACACATACAGAACACACACAGTACACATACAGAACACACACAGTACACGCACAGCCCATACAATACACACAGTACACACACAGCACACGTACAATACACACAGTACACACAGCACACATACAATACAAACAATATACAGAATACACACAACAGAACAACGTATTCAACATACACCCAACACACACACACACATATCACTGTGCAGAACACAGCACACATCACAATGCACTCACTGCACACACACACACAATGCACTCAATGCAGCACACACACACCATGCATTCACTGCTGCACACACACATCACTGTGCAGAACACAGCACACACACACACATCACTGTGCAGAACACAGCACACACACACATCACAATGCACTCACTGCTGCACCCACACACACGACTCCTCTGTCTGTGTTCGCCCACACACCCTCGGCCTCCCCTCCCACTCGACCTGACCCCCCACGATGTCACCATGGCAACCCCTGCACCCTCTCCCCTCCTCCCCCCACCCCGCCCGCCTCCCTCCCCCTAGCCCCGCCCGCCGATCCCCGTCGTGAATCCGCAGCCACCCGGCGAGTGAGCGCTGCGTGGGGAGCGGTGGCGCAGTGGTTGGCGCTGCGCTGCGTGGGGAGCGGTGGCGCAGTGGTTGGCGCTGCGCTACGAACCCGGCCCCTCCCGCTCACGGCCAACATCGGTGACGTGTCAATTCTCATCCGGTTATGGGCACCCTCTGGGTAGACTCAACCTTAAAACAGAACTTATTTTGCAGCGTATTAATAAACATCTGCACTGGTGAGACAAAGGTGGCCGGGTGTAGTTCAGGGCACATCAACCGCTCTTACGCCGTGATGACCGTGATAGGTGCTCGCTCGCTAACAGCACTCGCCCCAACCGCACACTTCGGCTTCGCAGGCGCTGTTGTTGTGCGCTGTGTCGTCAGGCTCACCACCGGGGGACCTCGTCTTGTGTTGAAGATTCGCGCCCCACCCCCGCCTGATTAACGGCCCCAATTAGCGCGCTCGTAATGGGCCGTGATTAATTAGCGCCCGCGTCCCGCAGCCGCGGAGTTGCACGGGGAGTCTCCTCCACGCTCCCCTCTCCAATCAACACCAATTAAGCTCCAATTAATTCATTACGCCGTGCCCGTATGCTCTGCATTAACAAACGCGCATGTGATTACTTCCACCTCATATCTCGGTCTGCACACAACAAACAGTTGCCGCCGTATCACTCTTCTATCGCCATGGCCATGGCCAGAATCTGTGTTGAGACTGGAGGAATCGGACGAGTTCTGACGCTCTTCGAGATTCACAGTTGGTTACTGCGAGTTTCTCTCCTTGAGTCCTCTCGTTGACTCGGTCAATTTCAGACATCGTCACCGAATCCACCACACCGAAGGTTACTACAACAGCGCACTCAAGCGCCCACTCACTCACTCGACCACTCATCACACTGTGCGGTCCCATCGACACTCTTCAACCACCACACGAGAGGTCACAACAACTCCACAAATCTCAGATTCACCCAACCCCACCCAGTGAACCACTCACCCGCTCACCGCAGTGCAGGTCACTTCACTTCGACTTCTTCTCTCGCACTGCTCCACACTGGAAACATTCCCTCCTCCTCCCATCATCATCACCGTCTCCTTTTCCCAACCTCATTCAAGAACAACTTCGCTCAATTCACGAACCGCGTTACACTCTTGTCGAGTACCAAGTCGAGAGGGCCGCTTGTGTTTTGCCACTCGGCGATTTGGGTCCGCGCTAAGCCACTTCGTTGACATGTATATAGAGTTTAGTAATCTTTGCGAGTAACGATGTCATCGATTAATATAATATAAAATTCTAACCTTGGAATCGCGCATTTTAAGTTTGATTACGCAAATGAGCTGCCACAGTTAACATTAAACAAGTAAAACTGTGCCGAGTCAGCACACATCGCAACACAAACGAGGCGATTAAAAATAAGACGAAATAATCAAATATTGACTTGAATCGTGACCTCCAATCGTGACGAATCGATCAGTGGGGGGTGAGGAGGTTGGAAGAGCGGGAAGATGATGCGGCCAATGAGTGTCGCTGATGAATACTCGAGCTGCCAAGGGTCGCCCATGGCAACCGAGTTAATGACGCACAGCTCCACCGCCGCATCAACCCACCCACATCTCGCACCACCTCTCACTTCACCTCACCCCCCACTCACCTCTTACCCTTCCACCCCTCCCCACTCTCCCCTCACCTCACGTTCACCATTTCCTCTCCCTCATTTCTCCCCGCTCCCCACTCTCCCGGTCCGATCCCGAGCCCTTCCCTCGGGGGACTCACATTTACATTTAGTACCTGGTGCGGTGTTTCCATATCTGGGCAGTGCACAATGCCTATGGCCAGCTCCGGTTTGGCTGCAAAGGTCTCACTTTGAATTCGCCAATGGGTATTGTCCTTTGATTGGCTGCATATTGCTGTGGAAATGTACTGGCCTATCACGCCATACAAAACTCCGCGTCTTCTCAGCCACCATTGTCCTCCCATATATCTATGGTTGCAAAACATGGACCCCTTCAGAGGAACATCTGCATTGTTTTGAAAGAGACTGGCCTGCCTACGATCCATTCTAGGTTTAATATTTTGAATGTGTGACGAGCTCACAGACCTTTGTAAGATTTGAACGCAGTCCAGATTTCGCAGCGGCTTTTGGCTAACCATTCAATAATCCCTCAATCACTCAATTCAGTGCACAGCAATTCACAAGCCACTCAATACAGAGACGTACATTCACTAGTCACCCAATGCAATGATCGCCTATAGGATCGTGACCACAGTCATGACAGCAGAGCACCTATATGACGTATTGTTTTAATTCAGCACCCCCGCTGCATGGACAGCTCCTTCAGAAATACACGATCTGCAGATGGCCTTCTTCAGAAGATAGCGCCCCCATCACTGGACGGCCACTGCAGTTAGAAAGACCCTTCAGAGAAACATATTTTAAAAATAATTGATTCTTGAATTGAATCGGGGGTGTGGCGAGGAGAGGGCAAAAGGATTGATAAGTCGCACTCCCACTGCCCCCTCCCCCCCAAAAAATGAATACCCTATTTTACACCCCCCCAACCCCATCACCACGAGGGAGACAAAGGCGACCGAGCATAGTCCTGGCTGCCCACCCTCTCGTGTACTGTGCCGGCCTTCATAGGTGCTTACCAATATCACTTACCACAACAGTTGGTTAAGGCTATACGGGGCATATTTTTGTCTTTGTGGTTCCTGTGGGGAGTGTGTGTGCGATTTGTGAAAGATCTGTACACAGTCACATTCGTCAACTTCTCCGGTAGGCGAGGGTGCGTTGGTTTGGTTATGTAGCCTGCATGCCCAGCCACCGCATGACCAAGCAGCTTTTGTTTGGCCGGACAGAGGGGGCTTAAATGGATGCAGCACGGGCAAGAGAAGAGTTGGAGCTGATGAGGTAGAGGAGAATGTGCAACTGAATGGAATTGCCGATAACCGGTACCAGCGGTGTCAAGATCGGCCTCTATGGAGGAGGCTCATGAAGGACGCTATTGGGCAGTTGGGAGGCAATAGCCCTCCAGCAACAACGGAGGGTGGAGGAGCGTTGCTCACAACAACAAGCGGATCGCCGGGCGGATAAAACAAAGTTTGTGCAGTGGGGAGCGCAAACGGTGCATCGACCGGTCATTTCAGTGAGTCAACCCTTGGCACCTGGGCGTCCCACGACCTCCTGCCAGTGAGCCTTCTACACTTCACGCAATTGCCTCAAAGTACACCTAGCTTGGCACAATGTGGTGACGCCTCTTGTGCAGGCATTGAACTGCCCATATAGGACCCACCACCGCAATCTCTACATTGGGTCAAACTTAACATCTCTTAATAATCGATGGCTGGTGCATCAGATCTGATTTATTTTACAAAAAAATCAGCAGACTACCTGCTGGATCTCCTCACTGTGTCGAAGAACAAATGTGACCTAAGGTCTTCGCTCATTTACCAGCTTCACATTCCTTATTGCCGTATAAATACTGGAGGAAGGGCCTTTGCTATTGATGCCCCCAGGTTCTGGAATGCTATCGCCAATAAATTGCAACTTGGATCACTACTTGTGAGATCTTCACTCAAAACTGCTCTATAGGAGTTGTACACTCCTAGCTGCCACTGCTATTCAGTGGCCTGAAATCAAATGTATCGCTCCGGATGACCGCTGCAAAGTATGATCTTGAGTTTTGATTAATGTGTGCTTATCTATAAAGGTGCATTGAAAACTTTTGATACTCCTACTGATACTCCTGCTGTTATGGAGTGACTCATGCTGCCAGCTATGGCTGCAAAGTTTGGTCGTACATGTTTTGTATATCGTTTATTGTTAAATTTGAATCACAGTTCCTATGATCACTGTTACATTGTTTTTATCGCTTTATTTTGGTGATTTCGAAAACGTTTTGGTTTAGCCATATTTGTTTGTTGTAGTACAGAGTTAGACTGATAACTTTAATCTAAATTGTCTTGTGGTTGTTATTGTTTGACTTGCATCCCACTGGGATTTTTGCACACAGCATTCATATACGGTGCTTTTTCTGGAAGACTTTGCTGTTTTTTTCCTTGATTTTTCTGTTGCGTGTAGCCACTTTAAGATGTTTCTTGTTCATGTTTTTGTTTGTTGCGGTTGCACCCGAGTCAAGAGCCGCATGGCTCACAGCGCTATCCATAATAAATGGACTGAAATGAACTTAACTGAGGTATGACGTGTACACATGTGGTGTACGTTATGTATGATATAGTATGTTTGTGATATTTATTTATTTTTTATTTATTCGTAAGGCTTTTTGAGCTATGTAGCTCTTTTTCAGAAGCGACTTGGCTACAAATGATAGCTCAATAAAGTGGCGTATCGTGTGGAAATGCATTGCAGCCATGTTCCTAAATGTGGGTGGGAAACCCGGAGGACCCAGCAGAATATCCAAGCGGACACGGCGAGAACATGTAAATTACAAATATACAGCCGCATATACGCACACACGGTGTGTGCGTATATGCATGTGTATGTGTATGTGTGGTGCAACGTGTGGGTTTGATGTATGTTTGATTTATTGGTACACGCATGTGTTACGTTTGTAATGTCTTCATAGATATGTGTGTGATGTATTTATACTCGCATTTGATGCATACGTTTGCGTGTGATGTATGTATGATCAAGAAGACCATCCATGTACCTCACCTGGGCATCAATCAGCTTCCCATTGCGTCTGTAGAGAAATTCCTTTGGTACAGACATAAGAAAGTGTCTATAACGACTTGGCAAAAATGGATGTTAAATAGTGTAGGAGCCAGCAGACATCCCTGTCGCACCCAAAAGTGAACAGGGGACGATTACAAATCTCAGCTACGCAGCTATACCTGGACCTGTAGGTCCTGCTGAAATTCCCGACACCTCTGCTGTAGCAGATGGACAGAGAATATGGCATCAATGAAGGACCGTCCTGGCCTGAAACCACATTGGGGCTCTGCCAGCCTCTCCTCGGCGTGCCTGGCTAGCAATGTTCAACAATCCTTGCCAGCGTCTTTTTCTGCCTAACATTGAGGAGAGAGATGTCCCGGTAGTTGTTGCAATCGGTGCGGTCTCCCGTCCAAGAAGGTGAAGCCACCAGGCCATCGTCGCAATCCTGCGGAACTCGTCCCGTGGACCAGGCAGTTGTAAGGACGTCACATAGGGCAGCGTGCATGTCATGCAGACACTCACAGAGGGTGGGTGTCTCGATGACCTACAGTATTTGACTTGCAGCATCCCCAACGGGTCAACACCAACTTGCCCCATGATGTGGTCTGGACAAAGGGGTTTCCCACCCCCAAGACCGCACAGAAATGTTAAAAAAATCTGTAGGCCTGTTCCTGGGGTCGGTTTGACATTCGTACCCGGGTCAGCGACCCATCCAAGACTCTTTCTCCGCTCGGCAAATCAACATCCAGCCGAGCTCCCACCATAGCTATGGTGACGAGTCACATGCCTCATCCAGTCTGCCGCAACCCATGTGATTATTGAAAAACACAATCAATAGGGTCATTTCATTATCAATATGATAAATCTGATAGGAAATAGGGTCATCTGGTTTAAGCAAGGCTAACTGCGGACGAGACATTGAATGTCATTGTACTGTATTAAACTAATGCTGTTTAAACATTCACGCGCAGACGTCGGCGTGTCAGATGATGCGGAGAGACGCAGGAAGGGGTATCGTTGAGTATTTACTTTGATACGTAGCGATGCTCTCTGATCGTCAGTGAGGTTATCAGATAATTAAATTGGGTAACCTCTTCTTCAATGCGATGTCATTGAAGCGAAATTGGCTCATTTTCACAACAAGATCCCATCATCGTCACTCTCAACATCATCACCGTGGCAAGACACCACACCCGCGCATGTGGCTCAGCGGTTTGGGTGAGCGACGTCCAGTCAGAAGGTTGCGAGTTAAAATTCTGGTTGTGGGTGAATGAGTCGATCACGCCCATCTCCCAGCCTCTGCCGCTGTGCCATAAGAATACGGAATGTCCGCCACTGGCTCTGCAGGGCTGCAAACAGATGAGCAACTCCTGAATGCTCGTTTGAGCAGGAAACCTATTTGACCCTCATCACGAACAATTGTCATCAGGAGCATCATCACCTGGTGTCGAGTACTGCTCAAGTATACCCGATAGGAGAGATCGGTGGAATCTGTGGAAACGGTGGATTAGGAGGGAACATCGGAGCGAAGGGGGTGGAGGAGGGAATAGGAAGATGGAGGAAAGCACGGGGTGTAGGAGGGGGGAAGATGGATTCGTAGACCGACTCACCCGTCGCGCACACGAGAATCAAGGATAAACTGGGCAGCAGCAGCAACAGAAGCAGCGGATTCATGGCCGAGTAGAGAGAGGCTCCTCCTGGGCAGGAGTGTGTCTACAGCCTGACTGTGCCACTCTGCGTGACAGCCTGCGTGCTACAGCCTGACTGTGCCACTCTGCGTGACGAGCTACGCGCTGTAGTCCGTGTGCAGCATTCCCGACCGTAGCAATAATGGACGCCGCTTTCAGTTTGCACAGCCTCGGGTCCGCGACTCCCTCTCCCCTCCTCTTCCCTCCCTCTCTCCTCCCCTCCCCTCTCTCTCCTCCCCTCTCTCCCCTTCCCCCACCTCCTCGCTTGATGCTCTCCCTGATCCTCCTGCTCTTTCAGTGGCCCCAGCCTCCCCCTCCCCCATTCCTCCACCCTCCTCTCACTCCTCACATTGCTCCGCTTCCTCTGATTGTGCTGGTCATCTTCCTTTTCTCATCTCTTCCATAACGACAGCTTCAATAACGCTCATCTATTCCCTCACCTCTCCTCCCACCTCTCCTCCCACCTCTCCTCCCCACCTCTCCTCCCACCTCTCCTCCACCTCTCCTCCCACCTCTCCTCCCACCTCTCCTCCCACCTCTCCTCCCACCTCTCCTCCCACCTCTCCTCCCACCTCTCCTCCCACCTCTCCTCCCACCTCTCCTCCCACCTCTCCTCCCACCTCTCCTCCCACCTCTCCTCCCACCTCTCCTCCCACCTCTCCTCCCACCTCTCCTCCCACCTCTCCTCCCACCTCTCCTCCCACCTCTCCTCCCACCTCTCCTCCCACCCTTCCCCCACCTCTTCCCCCACCCCTTCCCCCACCCCTTCCCCCACCCCTTCCCCCACCCCTTCCCCCACCCCTTCCCCCACCCCTTCCCCCACCCCTTCCCCCACCCCTTCCCCCACCCCTTCCCCACCCCTTCCCCCACCCCTTCCCCCACCCCTTCCCCCACCCCTTCCCCACCCCTTCCCCCACCCCTTCCCCCACCCCTTCCCCCACCCCTTCCCCCACCCCTTCCCCCACCCCTTCCCCACCCCTTCCCCCACCCCTTCCCCCACCCCTTCCCCACCCCTTCCCCCACCCCTTCCCCCACCCCTTCCCCCACCCCTTCCCCCACCCCTTCCCCCACCCCTTCCCCCACCCCTTCCCCCACCCCTTCCCCCACCCCTTCCCCCACCCCTTCCCCCCCCCTTCCCCCCCCCTTCCCCCCCCCTTCCCCACCCCTTCCCCCACCCCTTCCCCCACCCCTTCCCCCACCCCTTCCCCCACCCCTTCCCCCACCCCTTTCCCCACCCCTTCCCCCACCCCTTCCCCCACCCCTTCCCCCACCCTTCCCCACCCCTTCCCCCACCCCTTCCCCCACCCCTTCCCCACCCCTGCCCCCCACCCCTTCCCCCACCCCTTCCCTCCCCCACCCCTTTCCCCACCCCTTCCCCCACCCCTTTCCCCACCTCTCCCCCCACCCCTCCCCCCACCCCTCCCCCCCACCCCTCCCCCCACCCCTCCCTCCACCCCCACCTCTCCTCCCTCTTCCCCCCACCTCTCCACCCCTTCCCCCCCCCCACCTCTTCCCCCCCTTCCCCCCCACCTCTCCTCCCCCTTCCCCCCACCTCTTCCCCCCCTTCCCCCCACCTCTTCCCCCCTTCCCCCCCACTTCTTCCCCCCCACCTCTCCCCCCCTTCCCCCCCACCTCACCCCCCCCCTTTCCCCCCCTTCCCCACCCCTTCCTCCCCCCTTCCCCACCCCTTCCCCCACCTCTCCCCCCACTCCTCCCCCCACCCCTCCCCCCACCTCTCCTCCCCCTTCCCCCCACCTCTCCCCCCTTCCCCCCCACCTCTTCCCCCCCTTCCCCCCCACCTCTCCCCCCCTTCCTCCCCACCTCTCCCCCCCTTCCCCCCCACCTCTCCCCCTTTCCCACCCCTTCCCCACCCCTTCCCCCCCCTTCCGCACCCCTTCCCCCACCTCTCCCCCCTTCCCCCACCTCCCCCCATCCC
This sequence comes from Lethenteron reissneri, assembly GCF_015708825.2. Lineage (NCBI taxonomy): Eukaryota > Metazoa > Chordata > Hyperoartia > Petromyzontiformes > Petromyzontidae > Lethenteron > Lethenteron reissneri. The sequence goes on from NC_083840.1 coordinate 6,767,883, forward strand.
CCACCTCCCCCCCATAGCACTGGAGGCGAGAGTTCGTGAATCGCACAGATGTCGTGAAACTCCCTTCCCGTGGGCGTCGAGAATGAGCCATCACCTGACTCTGCCACGAGAAGGCGTTGCAGCAAGTGAACTCACCGCCCATCTGTTAATAAACACAACCCATCATTTGCTGAAAACATCTTAAAATAAAAAGACAAATACAGCAGCAGCAGACCCCTGCTGAAATCAGTCCTCGGACTCCGTGTGGCTCTCCTGGATATATAAGAAATAACATCCTGGATATAAAAGTAAGTTTATTATTCATTATTATTATTATTACGGAGTCAGAGCAAGCAATGCGTTGCTTGGTAAACGCAGGGAGCCGAGAGGGAAGGAGGCGGGCGCTTACGAGGAAAGGATGGGAGTCAAGTTTATTAGCGGGTCAGAGCTGAGATCATCAGGGACGTCGCGTCTGGCACGGTCCGATCGCGAGCACGGGAACCCGATTGCCTCCGATGCAAATCACAACAATGTACAACCCGAGTGAAGGCACACGACACAGATCGTGCAGACACTGCAAACGAGACGGACGAGCAGACGAGGCAGGCAAGGGCTGACCGGTTGTCTCCAAGGAGATCGCGCGGTGCGATCCGGGGAGCTGCCTGTGATGAGACCGCAAGTGCAGTGAGTTGATGGTCTCAGCCGAGTTAACAAAGACTCACACAGAGACCCATAGACTCACACAGAGGCCCATAGACTCACACAGAGACCCATATACTCACACAGAGGCCCATAGACTCACACAGAGGCCCATAGACTCAAACAGAGACCCATAGACTCACACAGAGGCCCATAGACTCACACAGAGACCCATAGACTCACACAGAGACCCATAGACTCACACAGAGACCCATAGACGTATACAAAGACCCATAGACTTACATAGAGACCCATAGACTCACACAGAGACCCATAGACTCACACAGAGACCCATAGACTTATACAGAGACCCATAGACTTACATAGAGACCCATAGACTCACACAGAGACCCATAGACTTATACAGAGACCCATAGACTCACACAGAGACCCATAGACTCACACAGAGACCCATAGACTCACACAGAGACCCATAGACTCACACAGAGACCCATAGACTCACACAGAGACCCATAGACTTATACAGAGACCCATAGACTTACATAGAGACCCATAGACTCACACAGAGACCCATAGACTTATACAGAGACCCATAGACTTACATAGAGACCCATAGACTCACACAGAGACCCATAGACTTATACAGAGACCCATAGACTTACATAGAGACCCATAGACTCACACAGAGACCCATAGACTCACACAGAGACCCATAGACTTATACAAAGACCCATAGACTTATACAGAGACCCATAGACTTACATAAAGACCCATAGACTCACACAGAGACCCATAGACTTATACAAAGACCCATAGACTTATACAGAGACCCATAAACTTATACAGAGACCAATAGACTCACACAGAGACCCATAGACTCACACAGAGACCCATAGACTTATACAGAGACCCATAGACTTACATAGAGACCCATAGACTCACACAGAGACCCATAGACTTATATAGAGACCCATAGACTTACATAGAGACCCATAGACTCACACAGAGACCCATAGACTCACACAGAGACCCATAGACTTATATAGAGACCAATAGACTTATACAGAAACCCATAGACCCACGTGGAGACCCATACGCTTATGTGGAGTCCCACAAATGCACAATGCGACACAGAGTTGCATAGACACCCATGAACTGACAAAGTGTTCACAAAAGCAATGAACCTGCATCTCACTCTTCCAACACAAACACCTCGTCTTCCTCCTCCTCTTCCACCTCTTCATTCCCAGAGGTTGCCACCCCAGGCCCCATTTTCCCTGTGTCTCCTGCTTCCTCTCCCACTTTTTCTTCCTCATCCCCACCTCCTTCACCTCCTGCACCGCCGTCGCACTCAACCCCAGTTGCAGTTTCTTCGCTCGTCTGCTCCGCACCCTCGCGGAGACCAGGGCTACTCCGCTCCCCCTCCTCGTTCTCCTCGTCATCCGCTTGCTCCTCCTGCTCCTCCTTCTTCTCTGCATCGTCCCCCTGACCCCGGCTCTCGCCCCCATTGCTTCTCATCGCCACTTCCACTGCCACCGACGTCGCCGCCGCCTTCAGCGAGGAGCGGCTGGGGAGACGCCGCTTACCGGAGTGGCGTGGGCGACCCTGGGAGGAAGAGAGCAGAGCGAGACATCTTTTGTTAAATCTTTCATTAAAAAAGGGGGGGGTTACATGAAGCAAAGCATTACAAAAAAACCGAAATGATGAACGAAGCAAAGTGCCGACTACACCGAGCATCTTCTTATTTCCTCTGATCGTAAAAAAAGAGAGGGAGGGGGGGAGGTGAGGGATATTAACCCTGCACCTGGGTGCGGGTGAACGCTGGCTCCCAGTGGCGATGTGGGGAGCAGTGCCCAGTGGGATTCGCAAGCTGCTCCCGATGACGTTTGGGGTTGTAGAGTAAATTTCCCCCCCAGCGCCAGGTTTGGCTCGGAGCAATTTCCTGAGCAGCGCCAGTGTCTCAACAACGAGCATCGGGCACTGGCGCTCGATCCGGCGTACACCTCTGGGCCAGCGGTGGGAATCCCACGTTCATATGGCGGGGGTCGAGTCTTTCCAGAGGACAACAACTACGTTGTGAATACCGTGCAGGGAGTCATGTGCATTGCAGGTGTGAAGCCGCGAGCAGCTTCGATGGCGTGTGAACACGACCGGGCGGCACTGCCACTCTTACATTGGACGTGTGTCGCGGTCGTCATCTCCTGCTTTGCCGGGGCATGGCAGTACAGCAAGTGTGTTGATTTTAATTGAGTGTAACCACCCGCCCTTGCACGGCTGGGTTCACCACCACCACCACCACCACCCACCCAGCTACCACCCAAAGCACTTACTCAGCACCCACCCACCACCACCAAACCACCACCCCCCACCACCCACCCAGGGAGAGAGGAAGCTAGAGAGGACGCAAGGGGGAGGCGCAGGCCGTCACTGACCTTGTTGAGACTGGGCAGTGTCTCTCGACCTGCCGTCTCGGGCCCGAGACTCTCTGTGCCTGTTGGGACCTCGGGGCCCGCTGGGGCCTCGGGACCCGGCCGAGGAGAGAGGGGCCGTGTCCCCAGGTGGAAACGGCGCACGGGGGAGCAGGGGGAGAGGGACGCGGAGGGGGAGAGGGGGGCGAGTGGGGAGAGTTGAGTGGTGGAGCCCGCGGGGGCCGACCACCGCTTCACCGCGGGGTTGCAGGAGGGTGGGGAGAGCGCCGAGGGGGGGAGCACCAGGCTTGCCTGGGGGGAGGGGGGGGCAGAGTGTTAGGGTTAGGGCCACATGACTGATGCCACATCCCCATGACCACTTACAGCTGAGCCGGCGTGTAGGTGTCCGAGTGGCTCAGAGGTCAGCCTGTGGAGCCCGCACCGCTGGGATCCGAGATTCCAGCCCCAACTACCGTCATTACACCGGGGTCTCATAGACTCACGCAGAGTTCGATTGACTCAAACAGAGACCCATAGACTCACACAGAGACCCATAGACTCACACAGAGACCCATACACTCACACAGAGACCCAAAGACTCACACAGAGACCCAAATACTCACACAGAAACCCATACATTCACACAGAAACCCATAGACTCGCACAGAGACCCATAGACTCACACAGACACCCATAGACTCGCACAGAGACACATAGACTCAAACAGAGAACCACAAACTCACACAGAGACCTATAGACTCACATAGAGACCCATACACTCACACAGAGATCCATAGACTCACACAAAAACCCATACACTCACACAGACACCCATAGACTCACACAGAGACCCAAAGACTCACACAGAGACCCATACACTCACACAGACACCCATAGACTCACACAGAGACCCAAAGACTCGCATAGAGTCCCATAGACACAAACAGAGACCCTAGACTCGCACCCATAGACTCGCACAGAGACCCATAGACTCGCACAGAGACCCATAGACTCACACAGAGAGCCATAGACTCACAATGAGATCCATAGACTAACACAGACTGAACTTTCTTAAACCGGGTTCTTCAGTGTAGTGAAATGATGTTCTCAGCCCAGTCACCAATGACTGCATGAACGAAACTTTGAAGTTAGTTCTGCACTTAATTTGTTAAAAATTCTCGGTCTGAGATTGAAAATATCAGTCACACCATCACGTAACGAACCCTCCTCTCATGGGCAGAGCAGTAGCCAGAGCGCTGCGCTCGACTGGGTGTGGGCTCGAGATCTCAGCAGAAGCTCTGCGATATCCGCTTCCGTGGGCCGCTCTCGAACACGGAGGGTTTTCCCTTCTCCGCGAGACTCCCGACTGGATTCATCGTCCCGTGGGATGAAATTGGGGAAATAACGACAAAGTATGAACCGGCCAAGCGGTCCAAGCGAGCTGGGCGGGGTGGGGGTCACGGCGTGCTGGGCTCCTGGGCCGCGTGGCCCTCTCTGCAGCGGCACTCCACGCAGTCGAGGTCGCGGGGTTAACGCGGAACAGACGAGCTCCCTCGAAGCTCGGTCGAGCTGAGGTGTCGGCGTCGGAGCGTGGCTTTGTTTATCCCAAAATGGGAGCAGAAAACGACGGATTACGGGATTGGGAACGTCGACCGAAGCCAGAGCCACTCACCTGGAGCTTCCCGATGAAGCTGGAGGGAGGTTTGGGTCGAGTGCGCAGGGGAGAGGTCACCTTGAGGTCAGGGGTGTCCTGCGGGATCAGACAGGGGGCACATGACGGGAATGGGAGAGGAGGGCGATGAGAAGAACTGACGGAGGGAGGACAGAGCAGCGCCCCTTGAGACGCTCGATGTGAACACTCCGCCACGTTCCATTCAGTCTGGTCGAGTCGCAGCTCAGAGACGGGGACACATTCGCGATGTGAGGGTCACGTGGGGACACTGCGCCCAGGGCCCATGACGTCCTCTCCACGAGCGTGTCGAGAGAGAGGCCCCCGCCTTGTTCACCCATTCACGAGTCCCAACGTCCACCACGTCACCCAGCGCTCCAGACCGCACGCTCTGGGCGGCCGCTCTCAATCACAAACGCCGCAGGAGGAGGAGGAGGGGGGGTGGAAGACAGGACGACTCTGTTGAAGTGACCTCAGGAGTCCTTCTGTCGATCTTCTGGGGCTTGGACCGCGACGCCGGCGAGCGGCGTTCCACGGTGACAACACCCACGGTGTTGACCAGGGCGGGGTGAGGTGGTGGTGGCGGTGTGAGGAGTGGCGGTCGAGGGGAGAGTTGAGTGATGAGGGGAGAAGAATGAGATGGAGGCCCGTGTCGCTCTGTCCCCCGTCCCAGTGAAGCCCTCTCTGTGTGGTGGTGGCGGCGTCGTGTGCCACTCGTGGTCACTCGCGTGTTCCGTGGGCTGAGTCGGGATGGCATTGTGTGTTGGGCCCGCCCATCCCCCCTCCTCCTCCCATCCCTCCTCCTCCTCCCATCCCCCCTCCTCCTCCCATCCCCCCTCCTCCTCCCATCCCCTCTCCTCCTCCCATCCCTCCTCCTCCTCCCACCATGACTCATGAATCCCAATCTCTTCGCTGATCTCGTTACGCGCTCCAACTTCCTCTGAGCAAAACGCAACGCGTCTGAGTTTGGGTCTCGGTTCTTATCTGCGGCTCGCACACACAGCGCCTGTGCCAAGCTAGGTGCACTGAGAGGCCGTCACGTGAGGTGAGAAGGGCTTGCTGCTGCCACGAGTTCACGGGACAGATCAGTCCGCGGGGAGAGCCACCTGGGCTCCTCGCGGAGTCACTTCGCAGCCTGTCCGACGATTCGAATCGACACGCACACAAAGACAAATACCCCCCGTATAGCCTTAACAGACCGTAGGGGCAAGTGCTGTTAGCGAGCACCTATGAAAGCCGGTACGGCACACGAGGGGGTGGGTGGCCAGAAGCACGCACTGCCGCCTTTGTCTCTCTAAATGACGATGTTTACACACCACACCAGGTACTCATTTGAGGATGAGTCGACCTCGGGGAGGCCCAGGACTCGGGAGAACCGCTACACCACCGCTCCCCACAACATCGAGGGACACACAGACAGACACACAGACAGACACACAGACACACACAGACACACACACAGACACACAAACAGATACACAGACCCACAGACGGACAGACACACACAGACACACACACACACGGACACACACAGACATACACACAGACACACAGACAGACACACACACAGACAGACACACAGACAGACAGACAGACACACACACACAGATACACAGACAGACACACAGACAGACACACAGAGAGACACACAGACACACAGACACACAGACAGACACACAGACACACATACAGACAGACACACAGACAGACACACAGACAGACACACACACAGACACACACACACAGACACACAGACATACACACAGCCACACAGACAGACAGACACACACAGACACACACACAGACAGACACACAGACAGACACACACACGCAGACAGACAGACATACAGACACACTCAGACACACACAGACACACAGACAGACAGACACACACACAGACACACACAGACACACACACACAGACACACACACAGACACACACACACACACAGACACACACAGACACACAGACACACACACATTAGCGCACCTGTGCGTGGGCAGGGGGCTGCTCGCCTCGGGAGCCGCTCATGTCGACGCTGCGAGTTGGAATCCAGTTCCCAGCAAGAGCCAATTTCATCTGCCGGGCGAGACCACGAGAGGGAGAGGGACCCCCCCTTAGCGGCCAATAGAACTGCAGACAGTTGAGTCAATCACTCGCTCAATCGCTCTCTCCAGCACCACCACTCATCACAATCAGCTCACCACCACTCATCACAATCAACTCACCACCACTCATCACAATCAGCTCACCACCACTCATCACAATCAGCTCACCACCATACTCAAAAGCTCGCTCACCAATTCACTCACTCACCCATTCCCCCCACCACCACACACCCCAAAAGCGGTGGGGTGAGTCTACCCACCCTTTTGCTCACGCTCACTTTAGCCACCGCTCACCGCACAACTCCTTCTACCATTCACCGATGCCACCACTCATTTCGAAACTCACTCACCCACCACTCACTTTCCCCATCATTCACTCGTTCGCCCTCTTCACTCAATCACTCAATACACCACTCACTCTGCCGCTTATTCACTCACCCCACCGCTTATTCACTCACCCAAACACTCACCAAACACTCACCCCACCACTCACCCAAACACTCACCCCACCACTCACCCCACCACTCACCCCACCAAACACCCACCCCACCGCCCACCCAAACACTCACCCCACCACTCACCCAAACTCACCCCACCACTCACCCAAACACTCACCCCACCACTCACCCCACCAAACACTCACCCCACCGCTCACCCTCTCTCCTCTTGGCGCCCTCTCTCCCCCGTTGCGCGCGGACCGATGAACAGCGCTCACCCCCAGTGAATCAACAACAGCAGCAAGCAGCAGCAGTGGGAACTCGGGGAGGGAGGAGGGAGAGCGTGGTGGGGGTGGGGGGGAGTTTGCAGGAAATGTGGAGCGAGGGGACCCGAAGCTCCCGTCTCGGGGCCGCTCTTCCCTCCCGCGGCGGCCGCTGCTGCTGCTGCCGCTGGTGTCATTTGTGTTGTTGCTGTGGTAGTGGCGGTGGTGGTTGTTGCTGGGGTGGGGTGGTGGTGGTGGTGGTGATGCAGTTGTTGTTCTTGTTGTGGTGGTGGTTGTTTTGGCACGTTGTCATATTGTGGTGGCAGTTATTGGTAGTTTTGTTGTTGTTGTGATGGTTGTTGTGATGGTTGTTGACTTGGTTGTTGTGATGGTTGTTGCCGTTGCTTTTTCAGTTTCCTGTGATGGTGGTGATTGCTGATGAGGTAGTTTTGGTTGTAGGATTGTAGTTAGAGCTGTGATGGTAGTTGTTGGATTGCTTTGGTTTTTTTTATGATGGTGGTGTTAGTTGATATATGGCTGGTTGTTGTGGTTGTAGATGTTAGACCTGGTTCCGGCATCAATGTAAGCTAAAATCCTGGGTTCCTGGAGTAATAGATTCCTGGATCTTGGATTTCTGAATCCCTAAGCCACGAGTTATGGATACGTGATACCTCGATCCCGGAGTCTGGGTCCACAGATGCTGGAGCCAGGAACCAGAGATCCAGGTTCATGTTTTCCGAGTTCCTGGAGCGAGAAAGCCTAAAACCCGGATCCTGGAGTCATACATTCTGGATTCCGGATCGTTGAGTGAGCTGGGGGAAGTGAAGAGGTCGCGGTGCAGAAGCGGAGACCGCGGGGCGCGGGCTCCCACGCGTGTGCGCAGCGATAAGAGAAGAAAACAACACGCGGCTAGGATTGCACACACACACAAACAGATATACACATAGAGACATACATAGAGATATACACAGAGAGATACACACACAGAGATATACACAGAGAAACATACACAGAGAGATACACAGAGATATACACATAGAGACATACACACACAAACAGATATACACATAGAGACATACATAGAGATATACACAGAGAGATACACACAAACAGATATACACAGAGAGACATACACACATAGAGATATACACAGAGAGATACACACATAGAGACCAATACCCGCCATTCGCCGCTGTGCCAGGCCAGGTGCACTTTGAGGCCACGTGAAGTGTCGAACGCCCGCTGGCAGGAGGTCACGGGGCAGACCCAGGTGCCACGGGTCGACTGACTGAGATGACCGAGATGAGTAGCTGATGCACCACCTGTACCCTCTACTGTGCCAACTTGCTGGATTTTAGCCGCCCGGCGCTCCGCTCGTTGTTGTGAGCGTCGCTCCTCCGCCCTCCGTTGTTGTTGGAGGGCGACTGCCTCCCGCTGCCCATGAGCAGCGTCCTTCACTGGGGGCACAGCCCGACTGCTGCCCGGCGGGTCCACAGGTGGCGAACCGAGAATTGCCCTTCAGTGAGCGTGGAGCTGCGAGACGAGCAGCGTCAGTCTGATCATTAACAAAGCAGTCACGGAGCAGCAGCAGCAGCGCCAGGATGTGGTAGCGATGTCAGCGCTGTTCCTCTTGAAAAGCCACAAACGCCCTCGTGCATTGCTGTGCCATGCAGAACGTGGGCCGCCATCGCAACGAGCGTGCCCAGCCCACAGCAAAGCGGGCGGAAGAAGACGTCAGAATGGCAACAGCAGCTGCGAAGATGAACGAGGGCTGCAGCGCCATGATATCTCCAAACAACTGTATGTATGTTGAACCTCGTTCGTACCGTACGTAGCCAACCCTGCAATTAGACGTGCCGGGTCTGCGCGGTAGGCTGGCGTGCAACGACTTCTCCACACTATGGGAACCTCATTTGCCAGTAAAAATATGATAATTGGTTTTTTACCCTTCTATCTGGCAACAAAACTGACACCTTTTTACAAGGAGTCATGTTTGCATAGACCGCAATACCTGCAGTCATAATACAAACAAAAGACATAACTCTGATAATGTGCACTGTCCTTGAAGTTGATTGGTCCACACCCGAGACAGCTTTCTTTAGAGCCAAGTCTCACATGGGTTGGACCAGATGACGCCAAAAGGCGCACAACTCAAAGACAATGCACCATCAGAGTATGAGAGCTTGGGGCAAGCATCTACACTATGGGAACCTCATTTGCCAGTAAAAATATGATAATTGGTTATTTACCCTTCTATCTGGCAACAAAACTGACACCTTTTGAGTCACGTAGATAGAAAATTGATAAAAAAAAATATCTATTTTTTATTTTTATTAGAATATGAATTCTTAAAAAAATATGTTTTTACCAGGCTTGCTGGGCCTTTCTCTCCCCCTGACGCCGCGGGGTGGATTTCCACCCAGCTCTCTCATTGCCATGCTAATTTCTCTGCTCCAGCAGACCCACCTCTCTCTCTATTTCAGGCCACGACACAGAGGCATTGGGTCTCTGTGTGCCTATGTTGTGTGTCTCTCTCTGTGTGTCTCTGTGTTGTCTCTCTCTACTTGTGTGTCTGTCTGTGTTTTGTTCTCCATCTAAACCTTAGTTCTACCTGATGACGACTGCTTGTGTTGCAAGTGAAACGTCGTATTTTATTTCATTGATTTTCTTTCTACGTGACTTTACCGAAAGAACCTCAGAGTAATTCCTGCAGTGACGAAAGCTTCAAATCACGTATGAATTCCTGCAGTCACGAAAGCTTTAAGTCAATCATCAATAAATGTTGGTCATGAGCAGGAATCGAACTCGAGTCGCCGTGTTTTATAGTACAGCGCGCTAACCACTGTGCCACCGCTCCCCACAGTTACACACCTATTAACAGCCACGCACGCAGCTCTGCCAGTACTGTCGAAACTAGACCACGACACGAGGATGGATCTGAGCTTGGTTAAACCCCCGATGAATAATAGGCAGGCCAGCTTGAATGTTTAAAGCCAGCGCAGGTGTTTCTGTGAAGGTGTCCAGGTTGCGTTAGCACAAGGAAAAGAGACGGGGGGGGGGGGTATGACTGTGGCCGACAAGACCCCAGAGCCTCATGTGGAGCGACGGACCAGGTAGCTCTCACACAGCATTACACAGCCGATGAAGAGATAATAGCGCTCGACGGATTCGGAGCGAGACCTCCGCTGCCAATCCGCAGCTCGGCATAAGCACACACAACTGCCCAATCACTCCTGGGGAGTGGAGGGAGGGGAGTTTTGATGACATAACCTACCCAGGCAGTGAGAATGAATAACCAGATCAGAGCATACAGAACATGGTTGACCAATAAGAAGCGACCCATTTACCGCACCCGGGCATCGATCATTGTATCTGTACCAGATGATTGATGACAAAATACCCAGGCACACACACACGCTCACACTGACAATATTACTACTTTACTGAGGTGCATGACACAGCATAATCGGGAGAATACGGTCATATAATGGACACGCGGAGCAGTAACGCGCTCATGCGCTCGTTGTTGCAGAGCTTCGCGGTTCGACTCTGGCAGGGCGCCCGAGTTAATACTGCGGGAAGTCTGCCTCACTCACAGTGGACGTTCAAGCTCCTGTGATGTCATTCGAAGAAGAGGAGGCCGGGTGTCACGGTCCAAATTTGGCGACTGTTGGAATTTTTACTCGGCAAGTTAATCAATTTGGAAGAGCCACGCTGCAACGTCGCCCGCTAGCGGCTGACTGATGCGCTCGTGCAGGCCGACGCTCAGTCAGCTGGTGCCACACAGAGGCAGCCACCACCGGGGGGGGGTCCCCTTTGAAGGACTGCAATGAGGTGGGAGGTAAGGCGCTTCGAGTGTCTGAATCACTCAAGTAAGCGCCAGATAAGCGCAAATATGAACATGAACATGCGTGTCAAAAGCTGCGCTGGATCGCTTTGTCGCTGGGAGCATGGAAAGGAGGCTGGCAGTTAGCGAGAGTCGATAGAATGAGTTCCACTTTGAGGGAATGTCAACAGTGGTTACCCGAAGAGTACACGGATACTTACCCCCTGTCATATAGGAATGTGGAATTTATATCACTGGCTGTGCAGGACTGTAAACGGAAGATGCGCACGAATCCCTCAATGCAGGAGATCGCTTTGACGTTTGAATTGCGATGGAGATGAGGGCACCTGGTAGAACCAGGAGTTGGTGGAACCAGGAGCAGGTGGAACCAGGAGCTGGTGGAACCAGGAGCTGGTGGAACCAGGAGCTGGTGGAACCAGGAGCTGGTGGAACCAGGAGTTTGTGGAACCAGGAGCTGGTGGAACCAGGAGTTGGTAGAACCAGGAGCTGGTGGAACCAGGAGCTGGTGGAACCAGGAGCTGGTGGAACCAGGAGCTGGTGGAACCAGGAGCTGGTGGAACCAGGAGCTGGTAGAACCAGGAGCTGGTGGAACCAGGAGCTGGTGGAACGAGGAGCTGGTGGAACCAGGAGCTGGTGGAACCAGGAGCTGGTGGAACCAGGAGCTGGTAGAACCAGGAGTTGGTGGAACCAGGAGCTGGTGGAACCAGGAGCTGAGGACTTCACTCGAAGCCGCAGGGAGTAAGGGAGCTGAGCCCTGGGGGACCCACGGTTGGCCCCACGTTGAGCGTCTCCGCCTCAAGCCGGTCTCCGGGGACCCGCGCGGAGATGGGGGCACGACGGTGGTGGTGGTGGTGGTGACGGCGGGCATGACGTAGGGGGGTGCGCTGGTGATGGCGATGATGATGGTGGTGGTGGTGGCGAGGTGCCAGAGGCGTCGATGTATCGGCTGCAATTGGGGTCTCCTCGCGAGCAGCTGGGCGGGAGAGGAGGCGGAAGAAGGGAGACGAGGTGGGAGGGGAGTCGTCCTCCCTGGGGCACGGGAGACAAAGGTGGACGTTATGGGTTACATCTAGAGATGGGGTGTAGAGGTGAAATCTTGAGTGTAGAGGTGGACGCTCACAGGATGTCGTTGGGGCAGTCGTCCTCCCGGACTCGTCGCCGGTGGACGTGAAGTCTCAGGGCGAGGAGGAGGAAGAGAAGGAGGAGGAGGCTCCCCACGCCCCCCACCACCGCGGCCACCACCAAGGGGCGGCTTGGGTGCACTGTAGAATATTACCATCATCAATCATCATCATCATCAACATCACCACCCCACGAAGGTCTTCATCGTGAGCAGCGTCGCGATCACCACCACGACAATCATCAACATCGTAAAAGGAGTCCCACCACGCCTTGAAGAATCGCGGTATCGTGAAAGGCGTCGTGTGAACACGCGTCGGGCGAGGAGGAGCTGACGTACAGTCAACAATTCCCGCTCCTCCGATTACGTGCGGTGTGAAAGAAGTTCAACATACATCACCACCACCGATCACCACGACTACCACCACCACGGCATCACTACCAACACCAATGATCACGAGTGTGGAAGGCTCGCTGCTGGCAGGAGGCCACATGGCAGAGACCCAGTCGCTGTGGGTTTAGGGAGTTGCTTTGCAGTCGCACCACGCGCCCCCCCGCTCCTCGCCCCCCCGCTCCTCGCGCCCCCCCCCGCTCCTCGCCCCCCCCGCTCCTCGCGCCCCCCCGCTCCTTGCCCCCCCCGCTCCTCGCGCCCCTCCCCGCTCCTTGCCCCCCCCGCTCCTCCTCCTCACCGCCGCCGCGCTGGCGCCGCGCTGCAGGGGAGCGGCTCACGTGGAGGCGGAGTGAGCACGTGGCCGCGCCGATGGCGTTGGACGCGGTGCAGGAGTAGGAGCCTCCGTGGCGAGCGCTCACGTTCCCCAGCCACAGCGTGGCCCCAGTGGGGGCTACGGGGTCACGATGGGGAGGAGGGGAGGGTTGGTAAGGGGGGGGGATGGAGAAGAAGGCGTTCGTGTTATGAAGGGGAGGAGATGGAGGAAGCGAGAGGGGAGTGGGAGAGTGGAATGAGGTTGGGAGGAGGGGAAGGGGAGAGGCACGTGGTCATCACGAACCTTGCGGAACAAAAACTGAAAAGTGCGCAAAGATGCAGGGACAGAGACGGCGCGCTCGGAATGCCTCTGAGGGTCAGCAAGAGGAGCACGCGGCCTGGAGAGCAGACGCAGGTCAGTGGGCAGCAGCAGCAGCAGCAATAATAAGGAATGGAATGCGTTACGAGTGGATGGTCATCGAGTAGATGGAGCGATGAGATCAGCTCATGTGCAGCAGGTGCAGCAGGTGCAGCAGGTGCAGCAGGTGCAGCAGGTGCAGCAGGTGCAGCAGGTGCAGCAGGTGCAGCAGGTGCAGCAGGTGCAGCAGGTGCAGCAGGTGCAGCAGGTGCAGCAGGTGCAGCAGGTGCCGGCTGGATCGTTACTTTGCACGATTATGAGGAAGTGGTGGCCGCTCGGGGAGGCCTTCATCCAGCAGTGGATTGACTATGGCCGATGATGAATCATCACCATGCGCCCATCATCATCGCCATCATCACCATCATCGCCATCATCACCATCATCGCCATCATCACCATGCGCCCATCATCATCGCCATCATCACCATCATCGCCATCATCATCGCCATCATCACCATCATCACCATCATCGCCATCATCACCATGCGCCCATCATCATCGCCATCATCACCATCATCGCCATCATCACCATCATCGCCATCATCACCATCATCACCATCATCGCCATCATCACCATGCGCCCATCATCATCGCCATCATCGCCATCATCACCATCATCGCCATCATCACCATGCGCCCATCATCATCGCCATCATCACCATCATCGCCATCATCACCATCATCGCCATCATCACCATGCGCCCATCATCATCGCCATCATCACCATCATCGCCATCATCATCGCCATCATCACCATCATCACCATCATCGCCATCATCACCATGCGCCCATCATCATCGCCATCATCACCATCATCGCCATCATCACCATCATCGCCATCATCACCATGCGCCCATCATCATCGCCATCATCACCATCATCGCCATCATCATCGCCATCATCACCATCATCACCATCATCGCCATCATCACCATGCGCCCATCATCATCGCCATCATCACCATCATCGCCATCATCACCATCATCGCCAGCACCCCAAGCCCCCATCATTATAACCTTTACATGAAATAGGTCTGTGTCACCGCGGCCTTACTAACTGCACACGAATCGATGCGATGAATATCACGTCGCGGTCTGTGCTTTTCGCTTGCAAGTCTCATATTTACTGCAATACACTCGTCCTTGGACGAGCAAAAGGCGAGTTTAACCACAATCATCGCCATCATCGCCATCCTCCTCGTCACCCCAAGCTCCCATCACCGTGCCCGTGATGTGGAGGACTCACAGGTCGATGCCAGGGGGGGCAAACCCCCCGCGGGCCCGGGCCCCCCCCATGAGTAAGTGGGCGTGGGGGTCCCCTCGTCCGAGCTGCAGCTCAGGGTCGCGTTGCCCTCCCCCAGCGCGGGGGGCACCAGCACGCGGCACTCCGGCTGGGACGGCGGCACTGCACACAGACAAAGGTGCCCCATGTAAACAAACAGGCTGTTGGGACAAGCGCTCTTATTGAGCGTTTATTAAGGACGGTGTGGCACATGACAGGGCGGTGTGGCCAAAACCACGCCCGGCCGTCTTTGTCTCCCACAGCGCTTATGTTTGCGCACCGCACCAGGTAGGGGTCATTTGAGGATAAGTTGACATCTCGTGGAGCCCGGGAGCGGTCCAGATATTCGACGGCGATGTTCGCCGCAGCGCTTGTGCCGGGCACCTTCAGGCCGTCACGTCAACTGTGGAAGGCTCGCTGCTAGCAGGAGGTCACGGGACAGACTCAGGTGCTATGGGTTGACTCAGATGACTGGCAGATGCACCACCTGTGCTCCGCACTCAAAATAAACATGAGCGTCGCAGCATTCATTGGTCCGCATCTCCTGTGTATAGCCCTGAAGCGCCAGGGATAACCATTCCACATTCACATGGCGGGGATCAGCCCAGAACAAATCGCTCTTCATTTCCCCAAATAGCGGCGCTCATTGTCTTCGAATCCGGAGGGGCGACGGACCGAGTGAACCTACAACCAGGACCACAACTCTCGACCCTTCCTCCTCCCACTGCGAGTCGCCCGCTGTCTGCACAATGGCACTCACACACGAGACACTACATAGTGCACACGACCCCCGGGTAGCCCACGCAGGCTGTCGGGGAAAGTGATGTTAGCGAGAAGCGCTCTGAAGGCCGACATGACACACACGGCCAACACCACGCCAGTCCATCTTTGTCTTCATAGCTGCGATGTTTACACATCGCACCAGGTACTGATTTGAGGCTGAGTCGACCTAGGGGAGGCCCAGGACCGGTTCAGATAATCGTCACCGGTGTAGGCGGCCATGAGCGGGAATCAAAGTCGGGTGGCCGTGGTTCGTAGCGCAGCGCTAACCACAACAACCGCCATTCGCCACTTGTGCCAGGCCATGTGCACCTTGAGGCCACGTGAAGTGTCGAACGCCCGCTGGCAGGAGGTCACGGGGCAGACCCAGCAGGTGCCACGGGTCGACTGACTGAGATGACCGAGATGACTGGCTGATGCACCAATTGTGCCCCCTACTGTGCCAACTTGCTGTGCTTTAGCCACCCGACGCTCCGCTCGTTGTTGTGAGCGTCGCTCCTCCGCCCTCCGTTGTTGTTGGAGGGCGACTGCCTCCAACTGCCCAGTAGCGTCCTTCACGAGCCTCCTCCACAGAGGCCGATCTTGACACTGCTGGTACCAGTCATCGGCAAGTCAACTCAGCTCCACGTCCTCCTGTACCACATCACTCCATCTCTTCTCTAGCCCGTGCCGCACCCGTTTAGCCTCCTCGATCGGGCCAAACAAAACCTGTTTAGGCATGCGGTGGCTGGGCATGCGGGCTACATGGCCCAGCCAATGACGCCTTGCCTGCCGGAGGAGCTCACAGTGACACACACAGTGACACACACAGTGAGTGACAAAAAAAGATCCCCCAAATAGCCTTAACAGACTGTAGGGGCAAGTGCTGTTAGCGAGCACCTATGAAGGCCGGAACGGTACACGAGGGGGTGGGTGGCCAGCACCACGCCCGACCGCATTTGTCTCCCTAGCGGCAATGTTTACACACCGCACTAGGTACTCATTTGAGGCTGAGTCGACCTAGGGGAGGCCCAGGACCGGTTCAGATAATCGTCACTGGTGTCTGCCGTGAGCGGGAATCGAACCTGGGTCGCCAGGTTCGTAGTGCAGCGCGCTGACCGCTACACCACCGCACACACAGTGAGTGACACACACAGTGACACACACACAGTGACACACACAGTGAGTGACACACAGTGACACACACAGTGACACACACAGTGACACACACAGTGAGTGACACACACAGTGACACACACACAGTGAGTGACACACACAGTGACACACACACAGTGAGTGACACACAGTGACACACACACAGTGAGTGACACACACAGTGAGTGACACACACACACGCCGCATGCACCCGTGGCTCCCTACCCAGCACGGAGAGCGCCACGACGAACAGGGCGCCCCCCGCCATCTCGAGCGGCCCCCCCCGTGCCGCCACGCACACGTAGGTGCCCGCGTCGCGGTCACGAGTGCCGTTCAGGACCATGGAGGCGTCGGGCGCCGGGAGGCGCGGCGCGAGGAACGCGGCGCGGCCCGCGTAGCGAGCGGAGGTCACGGACGCGCGGCCGCGATGGAAGATCAGGACCTGGCGGGGGGCGGTCAGCTTCATTTAAGGAGACAACAACAACAATTATTATTCTAATAGTGTACTCATCTATCCAGGGAAAGCCACACTGAGTCCGAGGACCGCTGTTGAATTTGAGGATGTTTTCAGCCAATGAACGACGAGTCGTGTCGTCACACCACGTGGGAGGAGGATACCGGAGCACCCGGAGAAAACCCACGATTTCCGTGTGGATGGAAATAGATGGTGATTAGTACACTTGCTTGTACTGCCATCTCGTTCACCTGCTCCGGTGAGCGCGGCTCGTGTAGCGGAGTGACGGCCCAGAACACAGAGAGGGAGGACGCGGCGGAGGAGGAGGAGGCGCCGAGGCGGCAGGGAAGGAGCGCCGAGTCTCCACGGGACGCGCGCACATCGCGAGCGTGCACAGGGACACGCGACTCCCCTACACACAGACACACGGACACACACAGAGAGACACACACACACACACACAAAGAGACACACACACAGACCCATACACACACACAGAGGCACATACACACACACAGACACACACAGAGACCCATACACACACACGGACACATACAGAGACCCATACACACACACGGACACACATACAGACCCATACACACAGACACACAGACACACGGACACACATACAGACCCATAAAGACACATAGTGATCCGTAGGGACAGATGCATATACATTCGACATATACAGAGACCCATAGACATACATAGAGACATCGACGCAACATTCATTTAGAGGCCATATATACACACATACCCACAGATGATGATGATCATCATCATAATCAACCTTTTCCTATTCACTGCACATTACTTTTCGCTCCATCTCCGTGGTGGTCGTCCTCATTGATGTGTTGCGCTACCTTTGGCTGCCACTCCAACACCAGGCTTGTCCATTGGTAATCGTCCCGTCAGGCGACGTCCTCTTTGCGAGCACCTATTATGGTGACGTTGCAGCTGCTGCTGCTGATGATGACGACAAGATGCTGCAGCTGATGACGATAACGATGACAAAAATGATGAGCTTGATGATGCTGCTGCCAGCTTAATGTTAATGGCTGTGCTGCTCGATGCTGATGATGCTGATGATGCTGGTGATGCTGGTGATGCTGGTGATGCTGGTGATGCTGATGATGCTGGTGATGCTGGTGATGCTGGTGATGCTGCTGATGATGCTGATGATGCTGGTGATGCTGGTGATGCTGATGATGCTGATGATGCTGCTGGTGATGTTGGTGATGCTGATGATGCTGGTGATGCTGGTGATGCTGATGATGCTGGTGATGCTGATGATGCTGGTGATGCTGATGATGCTGTTGGTGATGCTGATGATGCTGGTGATGCTGGTGATGCTGATGATGCTGGTGATGCTGGTGATGATGCTGATGATGCTGGTGATGCTGATGATGCTGATGATGCTGGTGATGCTGATGATGCTGCTGGTGATGCTGGTGATGCTGGTGATGCTGGTGATGCTGATGATGCTGCTGGTGATGCTGGTGATGCTGATGATGCTGCTGATGATGCTGATGATGCTGATGATGCTGGTGATGCTGATGATGCTGGTGATGCTGGTGATGCTGATGATGCTGGTGATGCTGATGATGCTGCTGGTGATGCTGGTGATGCTGATGATGCTGATGATGCTGGTGATGCTGATGATGCTGGTGATGCTGATGATGCTGGTGATGCTGATGATGCTGCTGGTGATGCTGATGATGCTGGTGATGCTGATGATGCTGTTGATGCTGATGATGCTGCTGGTGATGCTGATGATGCTGGTGATGCTGGTGATGCTGATGATGCTGGTGATGCTGGTGATGCTGATGATGCTGATGATGCTGGTGATGCTGGTGATGCTGATGATGCTGGTGATGCTGATGATGCTGGTGATGCTGGTGATGCTGGTGATGCTGATGATGCTGGTGATGCTGCTGGTGATGCTGATGATGCTGATGATGCTGGTGATGCTGGTGATGCTGCTGGTGATGCTGATGATGCTGATGATGCTGGTGATGCTGGTGATGCTGATGATGCTGGTGATGCTGATGATGCTGCTGATGCTGATGATGCTGATGATACTGGTGATGCTGCTCGATGCTGATGATGCTGGTGATGCTGATGATGCTGACGATTGTAATTTGTGTTTAACGATGACCCCGTCGCTCGCGGCTGTTTGAGGTGAAATCGAAATCTCATCAGAGACCCCATGTTGCTTGCACGGACTGTTGGGGCGAGGCCTGTTGGCGAGCACCTATTAAGGCTCCAAGAGCGCTCAACGAGGTGGTGGGGCCAGAATCACGCCCGGCGGTCTTGATCTCCCGCAGTGCTGCTGAAGTTGAAGGCACCGCACGAGGTACTCGCCACGGAGGTCAGCCGCAGTTTGCAATGGAACGACGGTGACTGGTTCATTGTGCCATGTACTGATGACTGTGCCACCACTCCCCACAACGACCGTGATGTCAGCCGTACACGGAGACGCACACACACACAGAGTTTAGACAAACACACACACACAGACACGGAGATGCACGGATTCAGGAGAGGCGGGGAGAGGAGCCGCTCGCTCGGGACGAACCGGCCCGGGCGAGCACCGCGGCGAGGATGAGGATGAGGGTGGCGAGGATGAGGATGAGGGTGGCGAGGAGCCGCGGCCTCATCCCGGACCCCACGGGGGCGCAGGGGCCCGGCAGGGAGTTCCCACGAGGGGTCGAGGCAGGAGGTCCCTTCTTGCGGGGTCGTCGCGAAGAAGCGGTGCTGAGGAAGTCCGTCGACGGTGGAGGAGACGCGAGGACTCGTGGAGGTGATGGAGTTGAGGAGGAGGAGGAGGATGGAGACTCCGACTCGTGGATGATGAAGCGGCGACTGGACCCCGAGATTCACGAACACCCACACCCCCAACTGCCCCCTCTGTTGACGAAGTTTAATTAACGGGTGGCTCAGCCTGGGGCTCCCATCATTGATCACTGCGACCACCACTGCCACTCAGCTCGAGGTCTCATCTCGTCCTCGCCATTCTCTCTTCATCATCGTCCTCATGCTTCGCCTCGATTCAAAATCTCCCTCCTCTCATAATTCTCTCGCGGACAGATTTGCGAATGGAGTCTACATCCCGTAGCACGGCCCGCACATCCGTCAACAAGGGCAGTGTCCACCCACGTCCTAGTCAAGGCAGTGTCCACCCACGTCCTAGTCAAGGCAGTGTCCACCCACATCCTAGTCAAGGCAGTGTCCACCCACGTCCTAGTCAAGGCAGTGTCCACCCACGTCCTAGTCAAGGCCGTGTCCACCCACGTCCTAGTCAAGGCAGTGTCCACCCACGTCCTAGTCAAGGCCGTGTCCACCCACGTCCTAGTCAAAGCCGTGTCCACCCACGTCCTAGTCAAGGCAGTGTCCACCCACGTCCTAGTCAAGGCCGTGTCCACCCACGTCCTAGTCAAAGCCGTGTCCACCCACGTCCTAGTCAAGGCCAAGTGTGGATTGTTTCATGAAGGGTGGACTTGTCCCTGTCATATGAATATGGAAGGATACATCTGGCGAAGTAGAACCAACAGAGTTGAGCACACCACATGTTTGCTTGGATGAGGCCGTCATCCAGCAGTGGTATTCACGCAGAGGCTGGATGCACACGTGATTGTTTTGGGGCAATCCTTGTTGAGTCGGCTCTGTGGACGGCGGTAGCGGTTCGTAGTGCAATAGTGAGCGCACTATGAACCTTGGCAACACAAGTTCGATTCCCGCTCACAACCGTGCAACACCATTGGAGAATATCTGAACCGGTTCAGGGCCTCCCCTTAGGTCGACTCAGCCTTAAATGAGTACTTGGTGCGGTGTGCATAATTGGGACCTGCATCCAGGGGTCTTGGCGGCCTATCGGATGGCCCCACACGCCTCCACGGGGTTCTCCCCTGTTTGTCTGATGTACGGGCGGGAGCAGGAGCTCCCCATTGAGGCTCAACTGGGTAAAGCCTCCAAGACACGACGGGACGTCGGCGTGCCACTACAGGTGACGCTCCAGTGGGTGTTGGAAGCACGTGCGGCGGCAAAGGAGAATGCCACCAAAACACAATTCGCTCACGAGGAGAATGTCGGGCGTCGCAAGCACGTGCTTCCTTGGGCAGTCGGGGAGAGGGTGACACTGCATTGCTCGCAGGTGCCGCTGCGAATAGCGCCAAAGTTGCACCGCCCATGGCGAGGGCTGCTCTGAATTGTCGAGGTGAATCAGCCACAGTGCGTGCGAGTACAGGTGGGGCGTCGCCGTTGGTTTGTTCACCCATCATGCCTCAAACCATCGTCCATTCCGGCCCAATCATCTCATCGGCATGTCCTGTACGGACGGGGTCTGGAGTGTCCGACGTGCCAGGGCAGCCGTCCAAAGTAACTGTGCGACCCGAAAAACGCATTGTGCCGCCCACAGAATGCCACCCTCCGAGTCGCAGGGGCCACCAGACTCCGCTACATGCGATGGACCGGCATCAAGGACCCGGTCGAAAAGTTTACGGCTACGTTGATGGCTCTCCAAACCACGAAGATGGAATATCTTAATAATAATCGTCAGAGTGTTTTTTGCATTGTGGTAAATGCAGACATGTTTCCTTGTAAAAGGTTTTCAGTTTGGTGTTTTAACATCTTAACACACCTGTTTTGTTGCCAGAAAACAGGGGAAACATATTCTCATGGACTATCTTTTCTCACGTCCAACCATTGTTGTGTTCCTTTCTGTGTTTGTTCATTCGTTGCGAGATGGCTGACACCACTCACTCGTCATGTTGTTGTTCTTCATTGCGAAAGTCGCGCGGCAGGTTCTCTTCGATGCGGATGTGTTTTGTCATTCTGCCCCAATTGTTGATATTTAAAACATTTCTTAGTATTAGCTGGGATGGCTACATTTTTAAGAGCGGGTGGGGGGTAATGACAGTAGAGTCAAACTATGGTGTGAGTGGACTAGTGGCCACGGGAGGTAATGCCAGGTGACAGAAGAGGTAGTGGAGTCAGCTGGTAGAGCGAGCGGTCGAGAACAGGCGAGAAGGTTCGGAAATGGGGGCGTGGCTTCGGACCGTATTTGAGGGAGATACACGGGAGACTCGGGCCTGTTGCTGTGGAGTCTCCGCCTCTCCGAGTGTGAGCAGCCCGTGGCTCATGAATGAAGAATCCTTCCCAGGACAAGTGCGTCAGAGTCGTCCTGACACTAGTCACGAATTGGCACGTTCTGTTAGTGACAGACAATACTACATTGGCTGTCGGGTGGTGGCAGGTTTAAGGACACATTTATATTTATGTGTTCCAATCCAAAATAACTTATATTATGGATATTGGTCGCGAAAGCCTACGTTTTAAGTTTTATTATAGATTAAAAAAGGATAGTTTCCGCAATGAGTCATTGTGTTTTAATTGACTTCTTGTGTTAAGCATTCACACACACGCACCGATTCTCACTTAAATAGTCAGCCGGTTGTTTTATTGTTTTGCGAGTGGTGTAATACTAACCAAGATTATCAGGAAGTGGGAAGTTGTGTGTCCGTGGTTATTACACATTGGTCCTACACTGCGATGTGGTGGAACACGTCCGTTTACCCATACACCAGGCCATCAAGAACCTTCCGCACCACCGTTTGAGGTCGCTCAACCTTCGACAAAGTGAGTTCAACCCTGATGGTGCTCGGATGGCAGCAATGGACTTCCACAAGAAGTCACGAACACCTCGTGAGAGGAGACTCCTGGCTGAGATCTCCCGCCGATAAGCTCATGGACCACACATCCTGAACCGCATCGTCCAGTGTGCAAACCATGGCAGGAAAGCAAGCGCACGAGGGGGAAACGCTCCGTTCCACGCAGACGGATCAGCTGGAGTCCCCATTGTTGCTGTGCCTGGGGGGTATGGCACCTCGACGCCCACAGGACAGGAGTTTCACAGGATCTGTGTGGTGATCCACCAACCCTCGCTGCTGCTGCTGCTGCTGCTGCCTCCTCCACAACGCTGGGCACAGCTGCCTCGTGCAGCAGCGTAGCCACCACCACCACCACCGTGGCCTCCCGGCTGTGGCTTGCAGTCTGCCACTTGAAGTCTGCCATGGAGCTTCACTCCGTTCACAGGTTGTTTAATATCCTACCGTGCCATGAGTACGCATGACATAAGACACCGATTCATGATACATGTAAAACAATCGAAGCTAATAGAATACACTATTTACAATTAATTTAAATGTAGGCTTATTGGGTATTAATGACTATACAAATGAGCCAAATCGAGAAATAATACAAACGGGAGTAAACAATTATAGGAAAAAATCACCGCATTTACAGACCCACATTTGTGCTAGTTTAACCAACCGCATGGGAGCGAATCGAATAAATATACATGGAACAGTACAAGCAAAACAGTACTATTGAAATGGTAATACATGAAACAATACAAACGAGTCCGTAGAGAAACCGATAAGAGAGAGTCGCAACTGCGAATGGTTGGCAATCCGTGGGACGTCTGCTCGTGGCCGGAGCATGTGTGGAATTGCTGCGTGCCTGCATGTCCACTCGCAGGTGAAATCGAGTCACTCGCATACACAGCCAGGCCCACAGCAGTTGGTGGCCATGCCTGTCGATGGGCAGGAGAGGAGCGCATCTGCTGAAAGGGGTCATTCCGTGCGGTCCCCGATATCTCACAACAATAAGAACAAGAACAATGACCGCTCATGACGCTGCGCCGCCCACACGGTCCCCGCTCATTCTCCCCAGATCCCAACGGGATATTTTGTGGTCGTCCACGCGTGGATCGCGATCGGCCACCGCAGCCGGAGAGTCTCTCGCGACAAGAACGTGTCCCCTGTAGTGCAGGGGGCGGCAGTGGCGTCCTCCAAATGCCGCCGTGAGTGCCGGGGTTGTGGCTGTGCCTGCTGCTTGATCCACTTCCTTACCAAGAGCCCCAATATTGCCATGAACATCCCCATTTAGCCCATTTTACAGCTTGTTATACATAATAAGAATGTATAATCGTTGATCTTTCGGGCAATCACCCTTCTTCATAGCACATAAGCCAACGTTATTATATTGTTTTAATATTCGACAATATTATTTCCCACCCTCCCTGCCACATGCGAGCATTGCTCGACAGCCGAACTGATGTTTTTAAATCTCAGAACTAATTTTTGACAAAATGTGAGTGAAAAACCAAACTTAATCATGTTTGATGGTGTTGTTGTGCAATCATTAGTGATGGAGCTGAGACCAACTCACTATACTTGAGGACCTAGTTTAATCGCAACTCAGTGTGAGTCTACGGGTCTCTACGTAAGTTTTTGGTCAAAGAGCTGAGACCATCAACTCACTGTACTTGGGAACCCAGTTTAGCTGCATGCAAGTGGCTGGCTGCCAGGATCAGAACCCGGGAGCTGAGCCGTCCCGGCCCGGCGCTCTGACCTCCGAGCCACATGTGGACTGAAGCCGATTCGATCGCACGGGTGGCCGAGAACAAACACCGTGATCCCAAAACCCGATTCCCAGCAGCATCGGCTCAATGCCTCCCGCACGGCCATGACGACCCACCTGGCCACTCGTGAGTACATAGTCCACGTGCAAGTTCCTGGTCGGACTCGAAGGGCTTTCTTTAAAGTCCCCCAGTTTCTGCGACGTTTAAAAGCCGCCCTTTTCACGCTGGTAAGCCAGTGAGACTCTGTGCAGCTCTGGCTTGAGGTCTGCAAAGGACGGCCTCTTCCTGTGCTCCGCGTGCCAGCACTTGAGAATGATCCGGTACACGGCGTCTGGGCAGCCTTCCGGCTTCTCCAGCCGGCCCCCTGTACAGACGAAGTACTGGACGTTCTGCATCGTCATCCCTAGAGACGCACGCACGGGTGGCAGTTAACAACGTGGTGGGCGGGGGGGGGGCACGTGCCGTGTGGCGCCCTCCCGCCCGTCCCCTCCATCCTACGGCCCGATGTGCAGAACTTCAGGGGTTAGGGGGGGGCTCTCTCCTGGAAGAGTCAGCAGAGATTTCATTAACAAATCGCTGTGTAGAATGAATGGCTACCGGTAGAAATCCACTACACGGTACCCGCCCATTGCTCTCGTAGAGAGAGGGGGGGGGGACTCAGAGGAGCCAGGAGGAGCAACTGCAGACGAGGAACAGGGAGGTAGCAGCCACTTGGTGGGGAGCCAGCGCCACGACAATTGCCCAAGCTCTGCGGTGCTATAGACATTAAGGTGATGACACCTTAGCGTGTGAGGTGGGCGGGGGGTGATAGGTTCATCATTTAGCTCCCAGCCTGCGTGGGTGGGGCGGCCAAGTCCCCCCCCCCCCTCCTGATGAGGGAGAGGGAGGGGACCAGGTGACCACCGTGCCGCAGTGGTGTAGGGGACACGCGGGTGTTGGGACTTTGCCCAATAGGGTCCGGCTTTGGGCCCTGCATCGAGCAGAACGTCGGAGAACGTCCCGTGGTGACGACGTGCGGACAGACGCACCATCCCACTCGTCATCATCATCGTCTTTATTTCTTAAAAGCGTGTGTCTTATCAAAATATCTCAGAGCGCTTTACAAAATCAATAATGACAGCACTCACGCTCTCACCTGAGTATGGCATCGCCCCGAAGGTGAATATCTCGTAGAGGACCACGCCGAATGACCACACGTCGCACTCGCGCGTGTACACGCCATGCTCTATGGTTTCCGGGGCGGTCCATGGGATGGGCACGTGCATGCCGTCCGCGATCTGGTAGTAGTCACCCTGTGCAGACCGCGAGCGTTTCCATCCCTCGTGAGCCCCACCGTCGCGGGCGCAGCGCCCGGCAGCGAGTACAGCAGCAGCAGCAGCAGCAATACATTCACACGTTTGCGCATCACGTGACAATTTTATGAATGTGACTGTTAGGTGGAGGAGGGCGTACAACGCCCAAAACATCCATTGCGAATCACAGAAATTGCGATATACGTGCGGCAAACCACCGGGTTTTTTCCCCCATTTGGTGACTGGTAACGCAACCCTCGTCCACAGCTGGAGATCCCAGGTCGCACTGGCACGCGCGGCGTGGCTGTGTAATGGTAGCTGGAGCCTGACAGAGATGGCTGCCAACTCACCACGTGGCACAACCATGTGGCCGAAATTGAGCCGGGAATGTAGGGTGGGAAAAGAGAGCGAGGTGGGCTACAAGGCCCCTGTGTGTGCTGCTCACGCGTGGTTCACCTGTCGATGTGCAGACACCACACACAAGTGTTCATGACCGTTAACACCTCCATATAGAGAGGACTGCACAGCCTGGGCAATCGTTGGTGCTGCCGCTGCTCATCTGTGGCTCCTCCTCCGAGTTGCCCTCCGTCTCTCTCTATGCGAGGGATGAGCGGGTACCGTGCGGCCGTGGTCACGTCGTCGCTTGATGACCATAGAGACACCCCCCCCCCACCCCCCGTCTCCAGCGCTCCCACCTTCAGGAAGTGGGCGAGCCCAAAGTCGGCAACCTTGCAGATTCCGGCGTCCCCCACGAGCACATTGCGGGCCGCCAAGTCGCAGTGGATGTAATTGTTGCTCTCCAGGTACTCCATGCCCGAGGCGACGCCGTGCGCCATGAACAGCATGTCCGCCAGGCCCAGCTCCTGCCTGCATCGGCCTGTGTTGGCGGTGGCGGTGACGGTGGTGATGACGGTGGTGGCGGTGGAGATGGAGGCGGTGGTGGCGGTGATGGCGGTAGCAGTGATGGTGGTAGTGGTAGTGGTGGCGGAGAGAGTGTGGGTTATCTGATATAATGTTTACACACGTTTAGTATTCATGCCATTTTCATAGCACAGGGACATTTAAATCAGACTTTATTCATCCTGGAAAAATCCGATGAGCTATGAAGCTCTTTTCACAGATGCCCAGTAGGGGCGGCCGTTCAACGTAAGGCGCTGTGCTTCGCAGACAGGTACAGGTATCCATCAGGGCAGCGATGCTGCTCCTGCTGCTGCTGTGTGCGATCCCTACGAAGTAATTTGCAGGTGATTTTGCAGCATTTTAATGTTTTGTGGCTATTAACGGTAACATTGTTATACCTCTCAGCTACGAGTAGAAATTGCAGAGCCCATTGGAAACCCGTGGAGCACAGGGGGAGATCATACAAATGGCACACGCTCACACTGTCGCTCACACTCTGCAGAACAGAGTGGGAGCATGCACACTCCACACACGGCAAGGCAGCGAGTCCGGAATCGAACCCAGGCACCTTCTTGCTACGAGGCGCGTTGGTTGCCGCTGCCGCCGACAATGTTACAGCTTCAACCAGGAGCTTCAGCCAGATATTGCTGGAGAGAGAGGGAGGGAAAGAGCGAGGGAGGGAGAGAGGGAGGGAGAGAGCGAGGGGAGATCAAAGAGAGAGGGAAGGGAGAGAGTGGGGAGAGTGAGGGGAGAGGGTGGGAGAGTTAGGAGAGAAAAGAGAGAGAGGGAAGGGAGAGTGGGGGGGGGTGAGTTTGAAGGGAGAGTGTGGAAAGTACGGGGACAGGAGGAGGACAAGAGAGTAAAGAGAGAGCGAGGGGAGAGAAGGAGGGGAGGGTTAGGAGAGGGTAGCGAGGGGGTGAATGAAAGACGTGAGATATGGAATGGAGAGAGGAGGAGGAGAGCAGAGCGTGAAATCTTTTGTGAAATCTTTCATTTAAAAAGGGGGGGGCACATAAAGCAAAGCATTGAAAAAACTATAAAAAACTAAATGATGAACGAAGCAAAGTGCCGACTACACCGGGCATCTTCTTGTTTCCTCTGATCGTAAAAGGGAGAGAGAGGGAGGGAGGGAGCTTCACCCAGGTAAAGCTGGAGAGAGAGAGAGGGAGGGGGAGGGAGAGGGAGGGGGAGGGAGGGAGGGGGAGGGAGGGGAGCGAGTGGGGGGAGAGAGAGAGAGTGGGGAGAGTGAGAGAGTGGGGGGAGAGTGAGCGAGTGGGGGGAGAGAGAGTGAGTGGGGAGGAGCCTTCATAGGTGCTGCTGCTGCTCGCTAACAGCACTTGCCCCTGCTGTCTGTAAGAGGCTACACGGGGGATCTTTGTCTTTGTGTGGACGAGGGCGGAATGTGAGTTGTAGAAATTCCAGATGGGTGACGGGTGGGGGGGGATTCATGTCTTTATATATTTATATAAATACATTATTGTTACAGCAATGTTGAAATATCGCAACCCGTTGAAAGCGAACACCGTATTAAAAAACAATAACATCTCGTTATTTGGGTTATTTCGGTAAAGTCGCAGAGAAATAAAATAAATTAAACCCACAAAAAAAGAGGGATGGAAGGGGAGGGAGCTTCACCCAGGTACAGCTGGAGAGAGAGAGAGAGGGAGGGGGAGGGAGAGAGAGGGGGAGGGAGGGGGGGAGCTTCACCCAGGTACAGCTGGAGAGAGAGAGAGAGGGAGGGGGAGGGAGAGGGAGGGGAGGGAGGGGGAGGGAGGGACCGTCACCCAGGTACAGCTGGAGGCTGCCGTTCGGAATGAGCTCTGTGACGATCCAGCAGGCGGAGCGGTCCTGGCAGATGGCGAAGATCTTGAGGACGTTCTCGTCCTTGAAAAGAGTCATCTTCTTCACCTCGCTCAGGAAATCCTTCGGGGTCGTGGCTGAAAGGGCAAAGTTCACAGTTGGCGTGAGTGCCGGTGCTCGTTTAGCCTCAATGGTGCCACTGTTTGTGAATCACCACCGCCGGGTGCGGATTTCATTGCTGGAATGCTCCTTGGCTCGGAAACGTGAATAAAGATTTTTTGTTTTTATTAAAATTATTGAAATAAAAAAACCTAAGGGATTGAAATTTTGTATCATGCATGAAACTCTTTTTAAAGGTGAAAATGTTAAATGGCGTGAAAAAATATTCAACTGTCGTGCTCAAATAATGACAAAAAAAGTTTAGGTCCATTGCAAGGGAAATGTGCAACTCACATTGCGACGATGCGCGCTGGCCGTTGCCTTCGTCGCTGCAGGATCCCTCCATCTGCCCCAAATCTAACACGAGAGAACGAGCGGCGAGTACAGCACAGAGAGAACACCGGGATATAGAGAGGACTGCAGAACTTGGACAATTGCTGGTATCAGCTCCTCACTGCCTGGCCGCTCCTGCTGCCCCCACACCCAGTCCCACCCCACTACCCCCACACCCAGTCCCACTACCCACACACCCAGTCCCACCCCACTACCCACAAGCCGATTCCCATCCCACGACCCACGGCGCTGGGTGCAGGCCGCCCGCGTGTGTGAGCGAGACCGCACCCACCCACATTGAAGATCTTGACGGCCACTCTGATGCGACCGTTCCACCGGCCCTCGAACACGGTGCTGAACCGGCCCGCTCCCAGCTTCTCGCCCAGCTCGATGGACTCGCGTGGCACTTCCCACTCGTTGAACAGCTCCGGGCTCAGGCTGCTGATGGTTGGCACGTACTCCTGGCCAACGCGGGAAGGGGAGTTGGGAGTTGCAGGCGGTGGGGTTAGCAGATCGCACACACTAAAGTTGCAAATCTGCCTCCTTCCCGCAGGGGGTTGGCGTCGAGGAGGAGCCGTAGCATTGGCTCGCCAGGAGAAGGCGGTACAGCAAAGTGCGGACTGAACTCAATCTGTCCCATCTGTAGGGAGTAGAGTGGCGCTCCATCCCAAGCGTGGGTTTTCTCCGGGCTCCTTCAGTTTTCTGTCACGTGTATGAACACGAATTTAATCAGCTGAAAAGTCTTACTAGGTAGAGGACCGCAGAGCTTGGGCGACTGCCGCTAGCACTGCGGGTTGCCCTGCCGCGATGGAGGGGTGGCTCGGACACGAATCTGCACTGCCGTTGGCGCGACGGGTGCTGTGCGCTGGCACCTTCTCGCAGGGCGGGCCGAGGGGACAGACCATCCCGTCGGGCGCCTCCAGGTAGTGCCCCACCAGCTGCAGCACGGAGGCGAAGGCCAGGCCATCCTGGATGCTCACGCGCCTGTCCGGTCCCCTCGTCATGAGGTAGTGCACCACCTCGCTCTGCGCGTACACTGCCCACCCACCAGCCGGCGCCACAACACAATAACACTCGAGACAGGCGTTCACATGCGCACGGATTGTCATCACGGGCATAGCAGAACCACAAAACACTGACAGCAAAACGACTCAACTAAACAATGTTGTTATTTGACCAGGTAAGGCCCACTGAGCTATGTTGCTCTTTTTCAGAAGCGACCTGGCCACAAATGATACCTCAACGAAGTGGTTTATTAATTTACAGGAGCCAAAGACGCTCGACCAGTGGTTCTTAACCTTGACTGCGGCCTTGCACCCCTTTAGTTCTCAATCGTAAAAAAAAATGTTTACAATGTTAATAAATACATTGGGGTTTGATGAAACAAGGTAGTTGTACTCATGTGCCCGTGCTTAATTTGTGTTTCAATGATT
Source organism: Lethenteron reissneri (assembly GCF_015708825.2). Taxonomy (NCBI): domain Eukaryota; kingdom Metazoa; phylum Chordata; class Hyperoartia; order Petromyzontiformes; family Petromyzontidae; genus Lethenteron; species Lethenteron reissneri. The sequence goes on from NC_083840.1 coordinate 6,798,483, forward strand.
TACCTTGTGAACAAATCTGCCCATGTCTTGCACCCCCAGGGGGTGCAGGGTGTACTCCAGCTGAGGAAGAACCACTGCTCTAGACGCATGAGGTTGACTCGACATGTGCAGAGAGAACCCAGAGAAACATCCACGCTACCACGGGGAGAGAGACAAGCAAACTCCAAATATACAGAAGTCAGTCGGGATTGAACCTAAGCCCTCCTGCATACCAGGCGAGGTAGTTAACATCTCACCACCGTGGCACTGCTGGATACGGACCTCACAGTCAGAAGAAAGGGCCTGGGTCTGACTTTGACCCGGACACCTTTTTGCGTGGAGTTGATATGTTCGAAGGTAAAATACCAAACGCAGTTACAATAACACGTCACGTAAAGTCTGTTAAAGTTAACCAAATACTACACAAAGCCAGCTAATTATTATTACTAGAGAGAATACAGCACAACAGGAGTGAATTGTCTTACATTTCGGAATCTCTAAGGCACTTGCACTTAAATTTCAGCAAGTGTATCCATGCATTATTAAAATATAATCGATACTATAACACAACAATCGGCTGATAATGTATTTAATCTAACAAAAAATAACCAAATTAATACATTCTCTAGACTTCATAACAAACAATTGTAATTGTATTTATTTGATACAATTACAATTCCTTATAAGGGAAACAAATACCAATGAATAACAATTGAATGATTACCAATCTATATAATTACAATACCCCCCCCTCCTTGCCTCGAATCACTGCACCAGATTGAATTGAATTAAATGATGACGTCACCCTGAGGCTGCTCTATTTAAGAACGGAAGCAACAGGAGAGCTTCACCATTCTTGACCGATGACGCTGATTGTAATTATCAGCGAAACGTCGTACTCAAATTTAAAATGCTATTGATCCTCTCTTCAGCACACCGGTGGGCTAAAGAAGTGAATTATTTTGTCCTTTGAAAACGTGACACATTTTTTACTGTTTGGCCGTGTCGGGTGGTGGAGGGTTACGACACATTTATAAATAACGCGATCTGACCCAAAAACCTATATTATGAATATTGGTCGCGAAAGCCTACGTGTTAAATGACACATGTTTTACTGATTGGCCGTGTCTGCGGGTGGAGGGTTGCGACACATTTATAAACAACGCGATCCCGAACCCACAAACCTTTATTATGTTCTCTCGACCTGGCCTACAGAGTGTGTGAATAAGTGTAGTTTTTATTCTCTCCCCCTGTTCTACAAAGTGAGTGAGTGTAGTTTGTATGATCTCCCCCTGTTCTACAGAGTGAGTGGAGTTTGTATGATCTCCCCCTGTTCTACCGAGTGAGTGAGTGGAGTTTGTATGATCTCCCCCTGTTCTACAGAGTAAGTGAGTGGAGTTTGTAAGATCTCTTCCTGTCCTACAGAGTGAGTGGAGTTTGTATGATCTCCCCCTGTACTACAGAGTGAGTGGAGTTTGTGTGATCTCCCCCTGTCCTACAGAGTGAGTGAGTGGAGTTTGTGTGATCTCCCCCTGTTCTACAGAGCGAGTGAGTAGAGTTTGTGTGATCTCCCCCTGTTTTACAGAGCAAATGAGTATAGTTTGTATGATCTGTCCCTGTTCTACAGAGTGAGTGAGTGGAGTTTGTATTATCTCCCCCTGTTCTACAGAGTGAGTGTACTCTGATAGTGACCCAAGCCAAGAGGACCACAATGCACTTGGTCAGGAAGTGCTGGAGGTGTTTCACGTGATGGCACATCGTGGGGGTTCCTTGACCGTACTTCACCAAGGCGGTCGCTGTGCGTTGGTGAAGGCGTACAGCAACAGACGCTGGAGTGCACAAGTAAACTAAAAACGAAACTACTGAGTACCGGACAACGCCGTGGCCTTCGCTGCTCTGCCGCCCTCTGCGAACCACTTTGATCTGAACCATCCGGAAAAGTGCACGGCAGTTGCCCACAAAAGCATCGAGCTCCCGGGACGCTGCCCCGTTCGACGAATGACTATAGCCAGCCGCTGCTCTCGGACCGGCTGCTCCATTAGACCCACGACCGTAGCCAGCCGCTGCTCTCCGACCGGCTGCCCCGTTAGACGCACGACTGTAGCCAGCCGCTGCTCTCCGACCGGCTGCCCCTTTAGACCCACGACCGTAGCCGGCTGCCGCCCTCTGTCCAAACGCGGCAGGGAGAAGACGTTACCGGAGAGCGAGTAGGAGTCGGGGCGCGAGGGGCTGGCGCGCACCAGGAACCTTCCCTCTTGCCTGGGCTCCTTCTTCAGAAGCCTCTCGCACTCCTGCCGCTGCATCAGCCCAAAGTACCACCTGGGGGACGACAAACGTGACCCGGCGGCCATCGCGTGCACTTCGTGAGAGCCGTGCGGCGGCATTGGTGTTGGCGACTCAGAGGCACCACGAGGAGGAACCACGGACGAGCCGGAAGATATCAGCCTCTCAGTGAGGAGCCGGTGCTACCAACGATTGCCCAAACTCTACAACCCTCTATATGTTTAGGGTGTGAGTGCTTAGATGTTTGAGAGTTATTGAAGTTCGATGAATTACAATGACCTCACAAACGTGGGCTTGACCAGGTCATGTCATGCTCGCATTACTCTTGCTATCGTTATGCAACTCGGTAACGCAGGGAAATCCCACCGAGTCTCAATGCTCTTTTTCAGGAGGGTCCTGCCAAGTTTTCGCAGTACATGGGGCGACGTTGCTGCTGCTGGTGTTGTGTGTGATCCCAACTGAGTAATTTGCAGGTAATTTTTCAGTATTGGGATGTTTGTTTGGCCAATGCCAGGGGCACTAGAAGTATGTGTGGGTTTAGCTATCCATGCCGAGTAGGGGGGAGAACACGCACACACCACGCAGAGAGGAGCCCTAGTTGGAAATCGAACCCAGGCGCTTTTTGCTGCGAGGCACGAGCATCACTATGGCGCTGCCAGACGGCAAGTATCTATCTGCCTTGTGAGCAGCGTAGGTATGGACGCAGCTGTTGTGTAATGATCCCGAGTAGATCCACACCCAGTGGTGGGACTGCAAGTCCAGTTCACAACCCACTATTAAGGTCAGCACCGTCGTGCCCAGAGCCGTCTTTGTCTCTCCAATGCTGCTGTTCACCCACAAAACCGTGCCATCGTTTAACGCTGAGTCGACCCAAGGGAGGCCCAGAACAGGTTCAGACACAACAGTGTTTGTTTTATCATGATGTTATCCACTCCCCCTGCACACACAAACACAAAGGTCCTCCCTGTAGCCTTTAGCAGACTGCTGAGGGGCTAATTGCTGTTCGCGAGAAGCAATTTGTGAAGGCTGGCGCAGCACATGAGGGGGTGGGTGGTCAGCACCACGCCAAACCACCTTTGTCTCCCCAATGCTCATGTTTTCACATCGCACAAAGTACTAATTTGATGCCGAGACGACCACGGGGAGGCCCAGAACAAGGTTTAAGATATGCTCCACTGTCATTGGTAGTGAGCCCAAATCGAACTCGGGTCACCGGGTTTCGCTGCACAGTGCGCTAACCACTGCGCCCCCGCTCCCCCGCCACACACGCTGAAGGAGCGCTGCCCAGAGTGGGTTGTTGCCTGTGCGGCCCTCGGTGCGGGTCGACGGACACAGTCGCCTCCGCGCACGAAGCGGCTTGTGGCGCAGCACCGGCTTGGTGACGTCAGTGACCTGATTTGTTCGCGAAACGACGGGAAACCCCCCGGGGCAGCAACACCGCGCGAGGCGGAAACCCGCGAGGCGACAACAACAAACCCACCGCCACCACCTCCGCCACGCAGGCACGGGGGCACACGCAGCACTCGGCCGTTGCTCGTTATGCAAAAGACCATCATCACGCGTTCCCGAAGAGCTGCGTTTGGTTCCTCCTCTTGTTGTTGCTTTCATCCTCCCGTCACCCCCCACGGGTTGAACTGAGCTGGGGACTCCCACCAGAGACGGCTCCCAGCGGCGGTGTTTGCAGCAGTGAGCATCGGTGACTACTGACGAGTCTTAATCAGGACGAAACCGCTCCGCAGTGGTCTGTTCCTGCATCACTGCTGTCTGCCGTTCACGTTCCCTCGAATGTATTTTCACGGTGACCTAAGACAGCAGGAGGACCGCGGTGCAGTTCTTCAGGAGTTGCTGCTGGCTGTTTGTGTCAAGGCCGTGCGCCTTTACCTCGACTCGTTCTGAACCAGACTCAAGCCCCGCGTGGCTGCCGACATGCGGCGCGCTTGCACGGCACTCGCTGCGACTTCTTCTTGGGTCGCAGCAAAGGCTCATCCACCAGGCAATAGGCGCACGGCGGACACAGCGCGGAGTACACAGCACAGTGTACACAGCGTGGAGTACAGAGTACACAGCGCGGAGTACACAGCGCGGAGTACACAGCGCGGAGTACACAGCGCGGAGTACACAGCACGGAGTACACAGCGCGGAGTACACAGCACGGAGTACACAGCACGGAGTACACAGCGCAGAGTACACAGCGCGGAGTACACAGCGCGGAGTACACAGCGCGGAGTACACAGCGCAGAGTACACAGCGCAGAGTACACAGCGCAGAGTACACAGCGCAGAGTACACAGCACGGAGTACACAGCGCGGAGTACACAGCACTGAGTACACAGCACGGATTACACAGCGCAGAGTACACAGCACAGAGTACACAGCGCAGAGTACACAGCACAGAGTACACAGCGCGGAGTACACAGCGCGGAGTACACAGCACGGAGTACACAGCGCAGAGTACACAGCACGGAGTACACAGCACGGAGTACACAGCGCAGAGTACACAGCGCAGAGTACACAGCGCAGAGTACACAGCGCAGAGTACACAGCGCGGAGTACACAGCACTGAATACACAGCGCGGATTACACAGCGCAGAGTACACAGCACAGAGTACACAGCGCGGAGTACACAGCACAGAGTACACAGCACGGAGTACACAGCGCAGAGTACACAGCACAGAGTACACAGCACGGATTACACAGCGCAGAGTACACAGCGCGGAGTACACAGCACAGAGTACACAGCACAGAGTACACAGCGCAGAGTACACAGCGCAGAGTACACAGCACAGAGTACACAGCACAGAGTACACAGCGCGCAGTACACAACACAGAGTACACAGCACGGAGTACACAGCGCGGAGTACACAGCGCAGAGTACACAGCACAGAGTACACAGCGCGGAGTACACAGCACAGAGTACACAGCGCAGAGTACACAGCACGGAGTACACAGTGCAGAGTACACAGCGCGGAGTACACAGCGCGGAGTACACAGCACAGAGTACACAGCGCGGAGTACACAGCACAGAGTACACAGCGCGGAGTACACAGCGCGGAGTACACAGCACAGAGTACACAGCGCGGAGTACACAGCGCAAAGTACACAGCGCAGAGTACACAGCGCAGAGTACACAGCACAGAGTACACAGCGCGGAGAACCCCGCACAGCCCTTTAGTGGATCCACTGCTGGATAGTGACCTCCCCACTCCGTGCAGAGTCACTGAGGATGTTTGGCCACGAAGTGGTTCATGGATTTGGGAGAAAGAAAAGGGCGCTGGAGCAGTTCCAGATATCACTCGCCACTGGTGTTCGCCGTGAGCGTGATCATCGTGATGGAGACCCTTTGAGGCTGACATATCGGAGTGTGTGGGTGAGTGAGTGTGTGAGTGAGTGAGTGGGTGAGTGAGTGTGTGGGTGGGTGAGTGAGTGAGTAGTTAAGTGAGTGAGTGGGTGAGTGAATGAATGGGTGCGTGAATGAGTGAGTGGGCGAGTGAATGAATGGGTGCGTGAATGAGTGAGTGGGCGAGTGAATGAATGGGTGAGTGAATGAGTGAGTGAGGGAGTGAGTGGGTAAGTGAGTGGGTGAGTGAGTGAATGGGTGGGTGAATGAGTGAGTGGGCGAGTGAATGAATGGGTGAGTGAATGAGTGAGTGGGTGAGGGAGTGAGTGGGTAAGTGAGTGGGTGAGTGAGTGAATGGGTGGGTGAATGAGTGAGTGAGTGGATGCGTGATTGAGTAGGTGAGTGAGTGGGTGAGTGAGTGAGTGGGTGAGTGAGTGAGTGGGTGAGTGAGTTAGTGAGTGGGTGGGTGAGTAAGTGGGTGAGTGAGTAAGTTGGTTAATGGGTGAGTTAATGAGTGAGTGGGTGAAATAGTGAATTGTGATCTGCAGTGAGGTGGTGATTGCACGGTGCGGTGGATGAGATGAAAGTCAGTGTCTGGAAGATCGAGTCCTCAACACGGGTGGTGGAATCAAAGGGTGATGTTATTCTACTGGGAAGGGATTTTCTTTCAATCATGCTGCATAGCTCCCTGCTATTGAGTTCCCAGCACGCGGAGTGAAACGTCGGACACCATGCCTACCGACTCGCGGTCCACAACCCGACAACGCGTCAGAAGTCCAAGGACTTCAGCTCGTGAGAATAAGAAGCATGGTAGTAGCGATAGATGGGTGACAAGGAGGCATCTGACCTCCAGCCGGTGAGCTGAGTGGGCGAGGGGCTGGATTGAATGAGGGCTGAGTGTTGCTGTCCGTGCTCGTGGAGACTTTCACGACCAATGTCATTACTCATCATTTATGTTTGGGTCAGATAATCGTACGTGAAATTTTGATTTAAAGCTTTCTCATTCAGACGCTGTCTTTCCGACAGACCTGTTCTTCACCCGAGGACGGCTGCTTGCGTTGTGGCCGAAACGTCGTGAGAATTATTTTATTATGTTATATTTTTATTATTTTATTATTTCCCTTCTACGCGACTTTACCGAAAGAACCAAGAAGAAGAATCGTACGTGAGTCAAATTGTGTGTCGTAAACCCTTCCTCCACCCGACCAAGCAAAGTTAAGCACGCTGACAAGTGGTGAACAAACGTGCCAATCGATGACTGCTTCACCACGCCGGGAGCGGTGGAGAGCGATCCCCGACACTGAACATTTGCCTCGTGCTGGTTGCCAACAAGCATCGGCAGCCCCCTCGCCACCACCGCTCAGTTGCCAGCAATCGGGCAACTTGCGCGATCAATTACGAATCAAAGAACCGTCTCGTGTCAACTCACGGCATGGCCTCCAGGCTGAGCGCGGGGGCGATGTAGTTGGCCGGGATGTAGCCTCTTGTAGCCTCCTCGTCCACATCCTCTGGGCGAGCCAGCCACCAGTCGGCGTTTGTCCTCTCGATGATGCGGAATCTCTGGCCCTTCTTGAAGCTCATGTCCACCTGGGCCCTCGCCTTGTAGTCGTGCAGAGCAACGAACGCCACCTCCTCATCCACCTTGTCGTCACTCGGAAGCGGCTGCGGCTCGGGATGTCTAAGGTCAACCTGGTCGCCCCCTGAATCCACTTCGCGAGTGTCGTGCGCTCGGCGGCAGTAGCAGCATCGTTCCCTGAACGAGGCCCAGCAACCGCTGGCTTCTGCCATCACCGCCCGCAGTTGAAGTTGGGGTCAGGCTGCCACTGTGGAGTCACGTCGACGGCCCCACTGCAGCAATCACCTCCTGCTGCCGCTGCTGCTGCCGCTGGGTTACTGATTCATGAACCCCGCAGCTGTTAAATCAGGAATGAGTAACGAAACGTTCAGCTTCCTCCTCGTGCTCACGTGGGTGGGGTAACCTGGAGGGTGGAACGCTGCCGTTGGAATTGGGTGCGAGGGTGAGCCCTGCTCCTGGCTCACTGAGTCTCTACACAGCTCCTGGCTCACTGAGTCTCTACACAGCTCCTGGCTCACTGAGTCTCTACACAGCTCCTGGCTCACTGAGTCTCTACACAGCTCCTGGCTCACTGAGTCTCTACACAGCTCCTGGCTCACTGAGTCTCTACACTGCTGATGACTCACTGAGTCTCTACACAGCTGATGACTCACTGAGTCTCTACACAGCTGATGACTCACTGAGTCTCTACACAGCTCCTGGCTCACTGAGTCTCTACACAGCTCCTGGCTCACTGAGTCTCTACACAGCTCCTGGCTCACTGAGTCTCTACACAGCTCCTGGCTCACTGAGTCTCTACACAGCTCCTGACTCACTGAGTCTCTACACTGCTGATGACTCACTGAGTCTCTACACAGCTGATGACTCACTGAGTCTCTACACAGCTCCTGACTCACTGAGTCTCTACACAGCTCCTGGCTCACTGAGTCTCTACACAGCTGCTGGCTCACTGAGTCTCTACACAGCTCCTGACTCACTGAGTCTCTACACAGCTCCTGGCTCACTGAGTCTCTACACAGCTCCTGACTCACTGAGTCTCTACACAGCTCCTGGCTCACTGAGTCTCTACACAGCTCCTGACTCACTGAGTCTCTACACAGCTCCTGGCTCACTGAGTCTCTACACAGCTCCTGGCTCACTGAGTCTCTCCGCAGTTGATGGCTCACTGAGTCTCTACACAGCTCCTGGCTCACTGAGTCTCTACACAGCTCCTGACTCACTGAGTCTTTACACAGCTCCTGGCTCACTGAGTCTCTACACAGCTCCTGGCTCACTGAGTGTCTACACAGCTCCTGACTCACTGAGTCTCTACACAGCTCCTGGCTCACTGAGTCTCTACACAGCTCCTGGCTCACAGAGTCTCTACACAGCTCCTGGCTCACTGAGTCTCTACACAGCTCCTGGCTCACTGAGTCTCTACACAGCTCCTGACTCACTGAGTCTCTACACAGCTCCTGGCTCACTGAGTCTCTACACAGCTCCTGGCTCACTGAGTCTCTCCGCAGTTGATGGCTCACTGAGTCTCTACACAGCTCCTGGCTCACTGAGTCTCTACACAGCTCCTGACTCACTGAGTCTCTACACAGCTCCTGACTCACTGAGTCTCTACACAGCTCCTGACTCACTGAGTCTCTACACAGCTCCTGGCTCACTGAGTCTCTACACAGCTCCTGGCTCACTGAGTCTCTACACAGCTCCTGGCTCACTGAGTCTCTCCGCAGTTGATGGCTCACTGAGTCTCTACACAGCTCCTGGCTCACTGAGTCTCTACACAGCTCCTGACTCACTGAGTCTCTCCGCAATTGATGGCTCACTGAGTCTCTGCACAGCTCCTGGCTCACTGAGTCTCTCCGCAGTTGATGGCTCACTGAGTCTCTACACAGCTCCTGACTCACTGAGTCTCTACACAGCTCCTGGCTCACTGAGTCGCGCCGCAGCTCCTGGCTCACTGAGTCTCTCCGCAGTTGATGGCTCACTGAGTCTCTACACAGCTCCTGACTCACTGAGTCGCGCCGCAGCTGCTCGACAGAAACAGCGAGGGAGGAAACGCGCGGGGTTGTTTATTCTCCCCGAGTCGGATTTAAAAAGTGAACGGCGTCGCGTGAACGCGAGACATGGGCACGGTGGGTGTCCACCGTGCACATGCATCCTCTGGTGGTTAGATAGCTTCATTGACTGGCAGAGCTGTCAATGGCTGTGTAATCATGCATTGCTATTAATATGAGTAAAGTTGCAAGTGTAAAAGAAACCCACGTCATGTCATCCCGTTTAAAGTTGCGGATGTAATGGACAGTGACGCGATTGTTATCGAGTCGGCCGCTGTGATTCAAGTCAAACTCACCAAGCGTCGGGTGTCGGAGCGGACTTAGCGGCCTCGTGTGATGAGAATGATGACTGCACTGGAGCCAGCTCGTGGTCATGACGATGGTGGTGGTGGTGGACGATGGTGGTGGTGGACGATGGTGGTGGTGGTGGACGACTCAGACTCTGCTATGGGCTCTGGCTCCACCCAACGCCGCGCTCCGCAGTGGGGCTCCGTCGGTTTCGTGTCGTCCGTCGCCCCTCAATTACGTTCGGACTTTAAATATTCATATGACACACACATACGATTGACTCACCCATACACAGAGTAAAAAAGTTATAATTAAGTTATAATGACTCTGTCAACGGTTAGACCTACTTTGGGTTAATATCAGATTACTGCGACTTGTGGTAATCTTCACCGCTCGCCTACTCGGCAGCCGCCTTCAGCGTGGTTGCTTTAATTAGATAATTTATTCTACCACAAATATATAAAATAGCATCCACACTCAAGTAGTTGAGTCAAGCAATTCGGCTGTACGTGGAGTAGCGGTTATCAACGCAGCCGCGCTAGGAACGAACCCGGTCAACACACAAACCCAAGATCAGCTTCCCAGCCACTGAGCCACGGTCATCGTCGTCTTTGCATCATCAGTGGCGACTGGAGATGCTGAGAACCAGCCCTGCCAGCACGTCCCTCCACCACCACCACCACCACCCACACGCCGCACTGAGTGAGCAGCGTGGTGATGGAAGACGGCCCCAAAACAATTCTCGCGTACGAGCGGTGGCCGCGCGGCTGGGGAGGCCTTCGGGTGCGGCTCGTGAGCCGAGCGATCGCCGGAGAACTGCGCACGGAGCAGGAGGAGGAGGAGGGGGGTTGAGGGGGTCTCGAGGTGTCGTCCTCTGCGTGCGGGGCGCGCAGGGCTGGAGGGGGAGGAGGAGACGCGTTCCTGTGTTGGTTGCGCAAGGGCTCGGCTCGCGACACGTGGCGGCCCCTTCCCACGCGCGCGGTCCGAGTTGCTGCCCGACGGGTTCGGCGCGTGACCAGGCGGACTGGCAAATCCGCCCGAGTGAGAAGAACGAGCGGCGGCTTCACCACCACGACCACCACCACGACCACTACGACCACCACGACCACCACCACCACCACCACGACCACCACCACGACCACCACCACGACCACCACCACGACCACCACCACGACCACCACCACGACCACCACCACGACCACCACCACGACCACCACGACCACCACGACCACCACAACCACCACCACCACCACGACGACCACGACCACCACGACCAGTGTCGTGAGCCGTACGACGAGGGTGGCACTCGACGGTTAACGCGCGTGGGGGTGGGGGCACAATTGAATGGGGGTGGGGGTGGGGGGTGCAATTAGCCTTTAATTGGGGATATTCACAATTCATCATCTCGACTCGTCAGCTCGTGACACTGCGCCGCTGCCACGGCCGCATGATGCCCGCACCTCGCGCAGAGAGAGAGGGGGGGGGGCGAATCACAACTGTTTGACCATACTTCACCAAGCTGCTTGGTGGGGGTGCGATGTTGTGGTAGTGCAGTGGTGAGCGCTGCTGTGCGCTACGAACCCAGTGAGCCGCATTTCGATTCAAGCTCACGACCAATAATTATGACAGTGGCACATATCTGAACTGGTCCTCCCTTAGGTCGACTCAGCCTTAATGGGTTTCCTTGTGCGGTGTGTAAACATCAGCACTGGGGAGACAAAGGCGGCCGGGCTGATACAGCCTCAGCAGATCGTCCGGGGCAAGGGCTGTCAACGAGTACCTCCAAAAGTCGGCACGGCACACTAGGGGGAGTTCTGATTAGGATCACTCCCCGACCACCTTTGTATCTCTGCAGTGCTGACGCTTAAAACACCGCACCAGGTAATCATTTAAGGCTGAGTCGTCCTAGGGGAGGCGCGGCAACGGTTCAGATCTTCGTCACTGACGTTGGCCGTGAGTGGGCCGAGAACGGTGTTCGTTCGCCGTGTTCGTAGCGCAGTGCGCTAACCTCAGCGCCACCGCTCCCCATCAAAACCAAAAGAGAGTCGCAGTCGGCCTCCTCGCCGCCTCGCTCCGCCCGCTGGCTCCAGGTGAACACATTCACCGCAAACCTCTCCCGTCGCCGGCGGCCACGTTGCAAGGCGGACGCCAGCGACGCGGGCAGAGCGTTGTTTGCTTTGGGGCCAAAATCTGCAGAGAGGAAACGAGTTGGACCGGCCGAGCCAGCGGGTTGCTGCTGCGTGCGTCAAGGAAACATTCCTCGTCCCGTGCCTCGTCTCACTGACCCCGACTCGGGGCGTGTGACGTCGCACGCGACAGAGTGGGGGCGGCGCGGGGTCTTGCGAGCCGCAGCCACGGACTTGTCGCAGCTCTGCCACGCGCGAGCTGCCTGACCTCGCTTGACGCACGGGGCGAGCGGTGGGGGGGGGGGGCGTGGGGGGATGGGCAGGCACGGCAAGGTCACGGCAAGGTCACGGCAAGGTCATGGCGAGGTCGCGGACAAGGTCGCGGCAAGGTCATGGACAAGGTCACGGCAAGGTCACGGACAAGGCCGACGTTGAGCACGGCGGTGACCGCGCTGCTGCACGTCGCTGTAGAGGCAGCGACGTGGAGCCAGCGCTGTGGAGGCAGCGACGAGGGGTTGATGGATCACCGCACGGATATCGCGACCCCCCCCCGCCCCCCTTGGCGTGAGTGAGTGTCATGGAGCAGCAGCCCTGGCTCGCCAGAGAACAGCGAAAACGTCGACTCACCTCCAAATGTTCCGTCTGTATGGGATAGCGTGTTTCCCCCTCGCTCACACGTGTGGGGTTTCTCTGGGTGCTCCGGTTTCCTACCACGAGTAAACACTCGTTCCCTGTAAACACTCGTTACTTGTAAACACTCGTTACTTGTAAACACTCGTTACTTGTAAACACTCGTTACCTGTAAACACTCGTTACTTGTAAACAATCGTTACTTGCCCGATGGAGGCATCGTGTTAGAAGTTGACTTTATATTATTAAGGACGACCGCTGTGTGGCGATCGAAACGTCGTGATCTATTATTCTTGTTCTACCCACGTGACTTTACCGAAAGAACCAAAGAGTATGGATTCCTGCAGACACGAAAGCTTCAAATCAAGATTATTATTAATCTAAGTAAACTTTAAACAAATGTTCATATATTGCCATGCATCTTGACCTATAATAACGTGAGCTGCGTGACCGCCACACGGTACCCGCTCCTCGCTCTCGAGAGGACGACTCCGAGTGAGGAGCATCCACAGACGAGGAGTGGGGATGCAGCATCAGCAGCAGCAGCCACGCGCTTGAGGAGTCGGCTCCTCAAACAATTGCCCGAGCTCTACGATCCTCTCGACATCAAGGTGGTATCGGCCAAACAACGAGCGCGAACGTTTGGGAGCAAACCGGAGCACCCATTGAAAACCAACACGAGCGAGGGGGAAACGCTGTATCCCCTACAGACGGAACAGGGGACGTGCACGTGATCATGGCAGAGCACGACGCCTCCTCGACGCCCACGGGAAGGGTGGCCACGGCATCTGTGCGTGATCCACCATCCCCCGCTTGGTACCTGCAGAGAGGTGGACTACAGCAGCCACGTGCAGCGGTGTGGCCACCACCACGTGCCGGGGCTCTCGGGCCGCCTGCGATGAAGAAATGCCCTTGCCTGAAGCGTCGCTGATTCTAGAACGGGGTGCTTCATGTGAGAGTCCCGCACACGTCGTCGTTGTTGTTGACACGATTCGAGTTGTTTCGTTATTTGTGCATCACTGCCAGTACAGCAGCATCACCGAATACTGTGTAACACATTGTCCTGCTGCGGAGGGAGCTGGTAGGAACGTTGGGTTGCTCGGTCAATGGCCAGGGTCAACGGCGGCGTGGTGTATTCCGCAAATATGCCCGACTGTGAGGGCGAGCACAAGCCGGCGTGAGTAGGTTAAACGTTGAGTTTTATAAGGGCACCACAGGGTGACCAGCCCCTCCCCACCCAGCCCCTCCCCACCCAGCCCCACCCTCCCCACAGGTAAGGCCTACTGAACTATATAGTTCTTTTTTCAGAAGCGACCTGGCCACAAATGGTAGCTCAACGAAGTGGCTCATCACGTGGAAACGTAGAGCAGCCAAATACTCTAAACGCGTGACGATGATTCTCGAGTGTGCAGGGAAAACCGGAGGACCCGATCCACGCAGCCACGGCGAAAGAGATCGAACACGCAAACTCCAAGTATACAGCAGGCGCCAGAGTCGGAATCGAGCCGACGGCCTCCTGTAGCCGGGTTCTCTCGTGTCGTGAGTTGATGGTCTCAGCCCGGTCAACAAGAACTGCACAAATGAACACGCCATCATATTCAGTTTCAATTTGGCTACATTAAAATATCGATTTGACTGTCCCAAGCAATGAACCTTCCGTTCAAGTGACCGAGCGAGTGGGGCAGTGCTGCTCACGGCTGCACCGACCCGGCAGACCCTGCGGTGGCAGCATCAGCGTCTGTGAGCCACGCTCCTCCACGGAGTTTCAAAACTCTCAACTCCATCTCGTCTGTCACAGTCAAACTGCGACGTCCACCCTCTGGGCGGTATATCCAGGCGCTCGCCCGCGATCCAGCGCTCTGGAGGCAGCGGTAACGAGGGTTCGTGGATCACGAACAGACGTTGTGGACACTCCCTTCGAGCCGTGGGGGTCGGGGGAGTGCCGTACCGCGGCTCGCCAGGAGACGGCGGTAGATTACGGCAAACACGTTAACTCCGCCTGCTACGTCTGTACACCATCGAGTGTTTCCCCCACGCACGCGGGGATTTTCTCCAGTTTCCTGTATGTTGAACTTCTTTCGCAACGTACGTAGACACCCGTGCTACGTACAGGGGGTGTAAACTCGTTAATTGGCCTATAACACCTACCTTGATATATCAAGAACCACGTGGCTGCCCCCCCCCCCATCCCTCTGCGAGCGATGAGCGGGTGCCGTGCGGTGGCGGAGCAGTGTTTCGAGTTGAGATGATGGTTGTTGAGATGATGGTTGTTGAGATGATGGTTGTTGAGATGATGGTTGTTGAGATGATGGTTGTTGAGATGATGGTTGTTGAGATGATGGTTGAGATGATGGTTATTGAGATGATGGTTATTGTCCTGTCGTCATTTAGTTAATAACCTAAATGCCAAATTAAAGGCTACCATTTATGGTATAGCACCAGCTAAACTAAAAAATATTACAGCCAAAAACAAACCTCCATGGAGAAAGTAGGATCTGCTTGACCTTGAGAGAAACTGCAGGAAGGCTGAACGGAAATGGAGAAAGACGAAGTCACACTTGATTTGAAGTTTTCGTGACTGATTTACTATTTTTTTTCTACCTACGGGACTTTACCGAAAGAACTGAAGAGGACTAATTTACACGCATATTATCACATTCTAAGGGAGCATCTCACTACATTTAATAATTCAATTAGAAATGCCCGATGTGCTAATTTTTCAAAATTGGTTGATAATCAAAACAACCCTAGAATGCTTTTCTCAACTATTGAGTCTAATTAATCAAGCCTCTAAAAGCCACTCTCACCTCATCTCCATGTCTAAATGTGAAGAATATTCAGCATACTTCAGAGACAAGATAACAACAGCCAGAGTGGGTATAAACCAAGTCGTATGACACGTGCGTGAATTCTTGCTCCAGTGCGCCCTCCCTCGACATGAAACCACTCTGAGCTCCTTTGTGCAGTTAACTCAGAGATGCTCAGGAAAGAAGTAATGCACATTTAGCCTTTAACCTGCTCACTTGATCCTATCCCCACCTTTGTTTTACTGTCTTTAATTGTGTGGCAGAGGAAGTGCTAGCTAACGTGAATCGTCCCATGCTGACAGGCATCCCACGGCAAGTGAGACTGTCTCGGTGAAACCCGTTCACAAGAAGAGTCACCCAGATCCTTCGATGATTAAAATGTCGGGCACATTTCTCCTCTTGCTTTTGTAAGTCAAATTATTGAGAAACAGTTTTTTTAAACAGCTAAATGCCAACTGTATATTTAAAAAATTCCAGTCTGTTTTCATGCCCTTCATCGCACTGAGACGGCTCTTGTTAACGTCATGAATGATCTAAGAATGAACACTGATGATGAAACGCTTTCTGTCCTTGTACTCTGAGACCTGAGTGAATTGTTTGATGCAGTTGATCAACACCATTCTCATTGATAGACTGCAGAAGTGGATTGGCCTCTCTGGTACAGTAGTTAATTGGTTTAGGACTTATCGAACCGGTAGAGATAATTTAGTTTCCCTTGGTGATCTTCCCTCCTCAAAGATAGACATCGCTTGTGGCATTCCGCAAGGTTCCATTCTGGGCCCTGTTTTATTTAGTCTCTATATGCTGCCACTGGGCAATGGAATTCATTTTCACAGCTATGCTGATGATACACAACTGTACATTTCAGTATAACCTAATGATGTCAGCCCCATCGATAACCTGATTCAGTATATTGAAGAGATCAGCATGTGGATGTCACGGAATTTTCTGCAGCTGAACAAAGACAAAACTGAGGTGCTGATTATTGAAGCAAAATCCAGAGAGAGAAAGTGCTCACAAGTTTAATCTCGCTGGCACAAAACGCCAAACACGAGGTTAAAAACGTAGGTGTGCTTTTAGCCCCGGATTTGAACTTTGAAGCCCACATTAGAAATGCTCGTGTCATTGCTGAGCGACTAATGCATGCTTGCATCACCCGCAGACTTGACTACTGCATTATCTCCTGTCTGGTCTTCCTAATGAAGCAGCAGGTCAACGGCGACTCATTCAGAATGGTGCAGCACGAGTGCTGCCCAAGACCTGAAGGAGAACCGCGCACATTACACCTTTGTTCGAGTCTCTACACTGGCTGCCTCGCAGCTTTAGAATTCATTTCAAGATAATTTTCTTGCTTTAAGGTCACTAAATGGACTGGCACCTGAATACGTCTGACGAGTTTTTGAGGTATGAACCGAGTCGATGCTCTTGGGCTGTTCTCTTGGTGATGCCAAAGGCGAGAACCAAGGCCGATGGTGAGGCAGCCGGACGCTTCGATGGGCCTCGCCTTGGGAACAGCCTCGCCGGAGGAGATCCGAATCAGTGGTTGTTTGGTAACTAAATCTTTAAAATACCTTCTTAGATTCTATTTTAATTAGGATGCTTTTTATATTCTTGGTTCTTTCGGTAAAGTCACGTAGAAGGGAAACAATAAAGTAATAAAAATGTAAAACAATACAATTCTCACGATGTTTCGACTGCAATACAAGCAATCATCATTTGTCTTGCTGTGTTTTTCACACCTGATGATTGTTTGTGTTGCAGTCGAAACGTCGTGAGAATTGTATTGTTTTATATTTTTATTATTTTATTGTTTCCCTTCTACGTGACTTTACCGAAAGAACCAAGAATATGAATCCCTGCAGTCACGAAAGCTTTAAATCAAAATTTAGGATGCTTTTATTACGTTTTTTTTGCATTTGGTTACACTAGTTGATTATGCATGTACATTTTTACATATCATTCTTATTGTTGTTTACATTGTGTCAGTCGCTCCATATTCATTCAGTCCTGTAAATAACTTTGTGTTGCATTCTTTGCACGAATTGCGCTGTATCAGTAAAGTTTGATTTGATTTGAAGCCTACACCGGGGATCTCTGTCGTTGTGGACTCAAGCTCAATCCACGCTGTAGTCCCCGCAAGCATGGCCCTTGTGACGCCCTCACCCATCTGCACATCCACACGCAGCTGCGCTTGCAATCGATACTTGTCCAGTAGCTTGAACAATGTCGACTTGGACTTGGGTTGTTCAAAGTGGTGCACACACACACATACAGGCAACACAAGAATTGTACACCGTATATACAGTTATAGAACTTCCTTGGACTAGCTTCGTAGTCCAAGGAAGTTATGTAAATGTTAGTATTAGTGATTAAAACAATTCATCACCACGAAAAATAATCATAATTGTAATACAATATCCTTATTAAGGTGCCAAATAACAAACCACGCACTTCCCCTGAGTGAGATTAAACTATAGAAAGTGTGTTATCCAGAAAATATGACGTAGTTATGCCACAAATTTGTATACTTCAACCAATCCTTAAATAAGTAAAGTCCTGCATAAATTAGCCAATCTTTTTCACCTGCAAAACGAGAGTCAGTTATGCGGTCACCTCTATTGCCAATGGGCAGCAGCAGCAGCAGCTGCATTGACTACCAACAGCCAACTGCACAGACCAACAACGAGGATAATTGGTCGACGGAGAAATCTCGGCCTATAGGTCACGTGACCTCCGTCTGTGATTTGATTTGGACGTTGCCATCCCCCAGGTTTTCTGTGAAGGCGATTTTGACCTATGACCTCACAACCACGAAACGTAAAAATTTCCAAAACGTTTGGAAATCCTCACTTCAAAATTCCCTTTTCACACTCGTGCAGAGAATATGAAACCGATCCAAGATCTGAATGACCCACATTGGCAGTTCGGATTTGTATTTGTCTCAACCGTGAATAAGTATTGTCTTTTAATGCGGCACGGCGCCCAAACTACAAGTCGGCCGTGCGGCGTCCCTACAGCCCCTCTAGACTCTCGTCCTCCAGACACATGGTGAGCAACTCCCCCCTGAGCTTGGAGAACGACGGTCGCTCCCGATGCTCGCGGTTCCAGCAGCGCAGCATGATGTGGTACACCACATCGGGGCATCCTTCGGGCTTCTCCAGCCTTCTGCCACAGTTGATCAGATCCTGTACTTGCTGCTTATCCATCTCTGCACACACGCCACACAACAACTGTTGGTATGATAGAACAATAATAGCAACAATAATAGTATAGTAATCACGTCAACGCCGCACGGTATCCGCTCTACAAATTCATCAATAATTACAAAGTGTTACTGAATAAACTGATTTGTATAAGAAGTAAAAGTTATGAAATGTTGCTGGCACGATGCATTGTGGGGAAAGTTTGTTCTCGAGAGCACAAGCATGCTGGGCCCCCTGGTCACCTCCATACGGATGCTTGCCATCGGTGAACAGTTCGTAGAGAAGCACTCCGAACGACCACACGTCCGACTTGCGCGTGAACTTCAACTGAATCAAGACCTCGGGAGCCATCCACTGGTAGGGGACGACATGGCCTGTGGCATCATAGTACTCCTCCTGCGGAGAGACGAGCGGAACACGGCGGACATCAACGGCAGCTTTAGCCAAACCAACTCGTGCAACACCAATCACGGTTGTAACAGGGCACATTAATTACGTTGTCACGTGGACACTTCCTGCTGCTTTGTGGGCTGTGTCGGATGGAAATATATTTAGATAAAAAATATCATTTCAGCCCTTTATCAATCAGCTGCCGGTCGGAGGCCTCATCATGGACACATTTCTCATAGGGGTTTGTTTGACTATACTTCACCACGCAGGTCAGTTAAAGTTGGTCAAGTGAAGGCCCAGGACCAGTTCACATATCACTTACTGCCGATATATTGATTGCAGATGCACGTGGCCAAGACAAACAAGATCAGGTCCAAAATACTAATAATGGAGCATCATTATGTTGAACCATTCAATGGCCTCCGAGTCTTCAGTGTTCAGCTGCGGAAGACGTCCAGAGAGTCCAGCACAGGAAGAACAAACCACCTGTGTGTGTGTGCAACAGCATCTCCCACGCGCGACATCACGGCATCTGCACAGATGGGCCATTCTCCAATGCCCTAGGAACGTGTAGCTACAGCTCAATAGTAGTATTTCTATGACAGAGAATGGTCTCTTGCCTGGCTCTGGTACACCAATCACTTTGGATCTTAGCAATATGTTGCGTTTCGTGCTCTCCTGTATGACGTGAGACTTGAAGATGGAGAGCCAGTGGCTGTTACTTCCGAGATGTTGTAGGGGTTCAGGTAATAAAACATCGTCAAATCCAGGGGATTTCCCTACCAAGTTTGTTTACAATCGATGTCTCGAAAGTTCTGACTTTGCCCTGCCTGGGCCACTTTTGGGCAAGTATAACCATAGCAATACTCCCGTTTAGGAGACCTCTTGACATGGGTCTGGGTTAGGGCTTCGTGTGTAGCCGAGCTTCCGAACGACCAAGTGTCCATGCTGGATTGATGGATTCTGGCTTAGCAATCATTGGAAGGATTTGATAAACCATTTCGGGTCTTAATTGATTGTGTTCACGCTTATGGTGACTTTCAGACCGCATTCCATTTTCTGCTCCCCCCTCCTCTTTTCCGAACATAGATGGACTCGTCCATCTGGCCAACTGCCAAATCGCTGTCCGTGGTGCTGACGTTACAAAAAACCGCCGCTTTTTTCAAATTTTCTTGCTGTGGATTTCACACCTGATGATGATTGCTTGTGTTGCAGTCGAAACGTCGTGAGAATTTGTATTGTTTTATATTTATATTATTTTATTATTTCCCTTCTACGTGACTTTACCGAAAGAACCAAGAATATCGTGCCGTTGTTAGAAACACAACGAATGCACGTGTTAATGAGGGGAGTACCTTTAGTTTGTGGGACAGTCCAAAGTCGGCCACCTTGCAGATCTTGTCTTGTCCCATCAGGATGTTTCGGGCCGCCAGGTCGCAATGGATGCACCTCTTCTTACTCAGGTAGGCCATGCCACTTGCTATCCCGAACGCCATGTACAGCTTCTCGACCTCGCTCAGTTCGTGTCCAAAGCGAGCTGGGAATCACAAGAGAGCCAGCCGGGACTGTCAGGGCGAAATCCCACTTCCCCTTCTCCCTTTCTTTGCCAGTAATCGAACATTTTAAATGGAGATGTGAGAGAGGCGTTCTGGAATCTGCCTGATGATGGTGGCTCATGGGGCTGGAGCGCTGTACCCAGGTATTGCAGCATGTTTCCGTACGGCACCAGCTCGGTGACGATCCAGTAGGGCCACTTCTCCTTACACACGGCATAGATCTGGAGGACGTTCTCATGCTTGAAGGAGATCATGGTTTTCACCTCCTTCATAAACGTGTCAAAGCTGGAATCTGTAATAAAACATTTCAGAATCTCTGTTTATCCTGGAGGAATCTGATGAGCCATGAAGCTCTTTTTCACAGATGTCTAGTAAGGGCGGGTTAGCGAGTTACATCAACAAACAATAAAGACAACGCTGTAAGAACAACGGTAATAAAAGGTAAGCAAATCGCTAAAAATTGGACGTAAAGTTCAGAAGTACAAATTGCACAAGTAATGATATATTGCTGCCGATTTGTCAACACCAAATGCAAGCTTGGCAAGGCAGCAAAACAACAACAGTCCCAGAACACACCATTGCAACACTTAGTCCCTCAATTACATTTCGGAGCATAAACCATCACGCAAACTCTGGTCATCCTCACAACGGCTGTTGGCTAGCCATCGAAAACGTTCACTGCATCGCACAATTCCAGATGCACTTCTGCAGCCGCGTGGAACACTCTTGCTTCCGACATTAAGAAGATATTGGAGTAAAGCACCTACAAATCTCGATTTAAAATGCATTTCTTTAGAATTGCTTTTCCTGTTAAGTGTGTCCTTTCCCCGCACCTCTGATTAACACAGTTGGCTACGTACGGTGCGAACGAAGTTCAACATACAGTACATACACTGCCCTTTACTGCACAAAGCTGCACTGCCGATGGTTGCTATGCCCCGAACCCACACCACATGCTGGCTATTTTC
Organism: Lethenteron reissneri; assembly: GCF_015708825.2. Classification (NCBI taxonomy): domain Eukaryota; kingdom Metazoa; phylum Chordata; class Hyperoartia; order Petromyzontiformes; family Petromyzontidae; genus Lethenteron; species Lethenteron reissneri. The sequence continues at coordinate 6,819,670 of NC_083840.1, forward strand.
AAGAGAGACTAATGCACGTATATAATGGCTTTTAAATGTTTCATTATCTGTTGGCTGTACTATGTTGGCTATACTTGACCAAGCCGACCAGTGGTGTCAAGGGCCTCCCCACTCGCTTTTGGCTGGTAGTTGGGGTCGTTTCGGCCATACCACGCCGGTCAGCACAGCCACTCACTCGTGCGCACGATCTTGATCGCGACGTCCGTGGTGTCGTTCCATCGGCCCTCGTACACCTCGCCGAAGTTGCCCCTGCCGATCATATTCCCCATCTTGATGGAGGATCGAGGAACGTGCCACGTGTTCATGAGCTCCACGCTGAGGTCCGAGATGGGCGGCGCCGACTCCTGTGACGCAGGCAGGAGGGTCACGCGCTGCCGTCCACACGCAGCAGCGCACGTCCAGCCCGACCGCCGAGCACGGAGCGACGAGCAGAAGCGACGACCGCAAATCCACCCCGCACTGGGGGCTGGGGCGCACGCAGCCCACGCCGCCCGCGCAGCCCGCACCAGGGATTCTTGGCTTGCCACCAAGGGCACTTACTGGTGGCCGTGCCCGTCATCCAACAACGGTGCCACCTCCAACATCCCCCCCACCACCACAGGGTGCCCCCCCCCCCCCCCATTGTGCGTGGCACCCTCCGGCCCCCCTTCCCTAGCGCTCCCCAGTGCACCCCCCTCCCCTCCCCTCCCCTCCCACTGTTGACATCCCACGAAGTAGTATTAGCAATGAATACGGAACAGTCGCAGTGATCATCCTCATCCACGTTTGTGTTTGTGATCATGACATCCACTGCTGGATAAAGGCCTCCCCCATGCTGCATTTAGCATACTTGACCATCCTGCTCAGTCATCGCATGGTGAAGAGGGAGTCTCTTGCCGCTGGCGTGAGCCGTAGGCGGGAATTGAACTCGGGTTTGCTTGGTTCAACGCACACACTACACGCCGTCGTGTGTGTGTGTACGTGTGTGTGTACGTGTGTGAACGTGTGTGTACGTGTGTGTACGTGTGTGTGTGTACGTGTGTGTGTGTACGTGTGTGTACGTGTGTGGACGTGTGTGTACGTGTGTGTGTGTACGTGTGTGAACGTGTGTGTGTACATGTGTGTATGTGTGTACGTGTGTGTGGACGTGTTTGTACATGTGTGTATGTGTGTACGTGTGTACACGTGTGTGGACGTGTGTGTACGTGTGTGTATGTGTGTGTACACTGCGTAATGACATCGGTGGGGGGTATTTGACCGTGTCCGATCGCCACAGGTGGGTGAAGGTGGGCAGCATATCTGCGGGAGCGTAGAGCTACAGTACAACAGCGCGCACACAGTTACACACGAGCCGGTCGGACACAGCCACAGGTCACCTTCTCGCAAGGCTCGGTCAGTAGACCAATCTGCTGGTTGTCATGCGCGGAGTGATGCTCCACCAGATTCTCAACAGAGGGGAAGGTTGCATCTTTGGTGAAGCCGAATTCTCCATCGTCAAAACGGTTGATTTTGACGTGAATCACCTCGTCCTGCTTGAGCACTGCGGAGGGGAGCGGGAGAGAGAGAGTGGGGTTAACGCAGGCCAGCGAGACGGGAGAAATGCCATCTCACAGCCCAGGGACGGCTGCCCCAAGTTAGTTTAACACGAAAGCTTTCGCGACCAATATGATCCATAATAAAGGTTTGTTTTAGAGCTGGGTGTGTCAAACCTTACTCATTCGCTGTGTTGGGTGGTGGCAGGTTTAACGACACATCTATATTTACGCAACCTAACCCAATACACATGTATTATGCCCTAAGTTAGTTTGAGATGAAGTGTAACAAATGTTTATCATCACAACTCGCTGACTCTACATCTTCCAAATTCCACGCGGCCTCCACAAGCTGTGGTACGTGGCAGCCGTGCCCCCACGTGACAGCCCCCACGTGGGTGCACAGCAGCCACGGCAACTCCTGGCCCGCAGGGGCCCCAGGGGAGCCAGGCCACGTGCAGGGGGCGGGCAGGCGTCTACGGCGTCGAGCAGCACGGCAGATCGGCCGCGATCGGAAGGCGCTCGCCGCTCGTGCGACACCGAGGCAGTGACGCCCGGCCCCCCACGCCGACCAAGGCAGCGCGGCACCCACCGGGCTGCGGATGGCTGCGCGGGGAGCGGGGGGGGGCTCTTTGCCTTGGAGCGGCGAGCCGGCTGGCTCCCCTGAACGGCTCACCAGAGAGCACGTAGGTGTTGGGCAGCGTGCGGGCATTGCGGATGAGGAAGCGCCCTTGCTCTTCGGGCTTCTTCATCAACAGCTGCTCCGACTCCTCTCTCTGCATCTGCCCAAAGAACCACCTGCACGGGGGGGGGGGAGCGACGCGGCGTTAAAGAGGCCGAGGGGCGATAGCGGTGCAATGATTCTCCTAATTACGATCGTCATCTGGTGATCGAAACGTCGTAGTTTTTTGTTTATTTAATTTATATTCATTTGAACCTTTCTACGTGACTCTACCGAAAGACCCAAATAATATAAACGCTAAGATACTTTTAGCATCTTACTCAGATTGTAAATGTTGTGGCTTGGCTCTCCAACACACCGGTGTGCTGTACTAGTAACGAATTGGCACGTTCTGTTTACGTGACAACCCTTACTAGTTGGCTTTCGGGTGGTGGCGGGTTTTAACGACACATTTATATATTTACGCGATGTAACCCAAAAACAAGCCCCTCTATTATGGACACTTCTAGTAGTAGGGAGGAATACCTTCCGAACGCACAGCCTGTTCACTAGCTACAGTCACAGTGCTCGAGTGGACTTGAAGAGCAATTTTAGTTTACGTTCATTAAGGCCTATTTACAACGTGATTTTAGAACGGGAGTGGCTGTTGTGAAATGACGTTGTGAATACGCCCAATCGTAGCGAGTCGTCTGAACACGAAAGGTTGGAATTTCCCACGGCTTTGTTTAGCTCCACGAGTTCACTTGGTTGGTGTGAGCTGCGGGTGGGAGGGACTTTCCATGCAGCCTGTGCAAGCATTCAACAAAGTCAAAAACACAAGGTGAATACATTATAAATGTCAGCTTCCCCACCCCCGACCACCATGACAAATTACAATCCAAAGGTGATTTCGAGGCACCAAAAGGCGCGGCTGTGACCACGAGATGATGGGGCCCTCCCAGTCGTGCCCGGTGACCGATGCGTAGCCCCGTGGGAGGACCACCGACCCAGAGACAGGGAGCCACACGAACTGTTGTCTCTGTTCGCAGCTTCCACGTCCTCCTGCCTGCCGATGATACTCGTGATTCACGTGGAGAGCCGCTTTTGATCAGTCTCTGCCCAACGGGGTTCCCAGACGGGCAGCAGACAGCACGGAAGTTGTGCCGTCAGGGCTCAACGTTCCGAGACACCTTCCCAAATAAGGATCGCTGTCAAAGCCAATCTGGTAAAACCAACTCTTAGAATAAAGAAATGAAAGCAAATACATCAACGGTTATCGGGTTCATTATTATTTCCCTGATCGTTTTGAGTAAGAAAAAAACGTGGTCAATATAAGCAATGTCGTTAATATAAGAATGTGTTTTTTGTTGTACAATTTCAATTGGTTCCGAGTTAACCGCCTCTCACCCTCGCGGCCAACAAACCAAGTCATGACCTCTGCCGCCAACCGCCTTGACCCTCAAAGCAATGAATTCCAAAAACGCGCTGTTGATTTGACCAGCATTTCCTGATAGAGGGCACAATACCCAGGCCGCTACACCAAATAAACACACCGACAATAAAGGTGTTGTACCCTGAATCAACTACCCTGCCTTGTGGGAGTCAGGTTGGAGGGAAGGGGTTTTTGCATGTAAGGAAACCTCCATTACGTAGCAAAGACTTGCGCAATGAATAGAGGCCAGATGTGCCCGGTCTCATGAGATTTCAGAAGCTGAGCGAGCAGGGCTAAGTCTGGCCCGTGCTTGGGATGGGAGACTGACATCCCAAGCACCAGAGAGAGATAGGATGTCGCCGTGCTAAACAACTGGTGGTGGTGGTGGCGTAGATCTTCACCCGGGACTCAGAAGTATCCATCGACTGCGAGTTCCCTGAACTCCAAGCGCAGTGACCTCCAGGGCCTGGGCGCCGTGCAGAACAAAAACCCGGTGGGGACCCCAGGGCTCGGAGCCTGGAGCGCGGTGGCCACGCCGAGTCGGGCGCCGTCGGTGGATCTCAGTGGAGGATCAACTTAGTGGAACGTGTGGTTGGATCAACTTAGTGGAGTGTGTGGATGGATCAACTTGGTGGAGTGTCTGGTTGGATCAACTTAGTGGAGTGTGTGGTTGGATCAACTTAGTGGAGTGTCTGGTTGGATCAACTTAGTGGAGTGTCTGGTTGGATCAACTTAGTGGAACGTGTGGTTGGATCAACTTAGTGGAGCTTGTGGTTGGATCAACTTAGTGGAGCGTGTGGTTGGATCAACTTAGTGGAGTGTGTGGTTGGATCAACTTAGTGGAGTGTCTGGTTGGATCAACTTAGTGGAGTGTGTGGTTGGATCAACATAGTGGAGTGTGTGGTTGGATCAACTTAGTGGAGTGTGTGGATGGATCAACTTGGTGGAGTGTCTGGTTGGATCAACTTAGTGGAGTGTGTGGTTGTATCAACTTAGTGGAGTGTGTGGTTGGATCAACTTAGTGGAGTGTCTGGTTGGATCAACTTAGTGGAGTGTGTGGTTGGATCAACATAGTGGAGTGTGTGGTTGGATCAACTTAGTGGAGTGTGTGGATGGATCAACTTGGTGGAGTGTCTGGTTGGATCAACTTAGTGGAGTGTGTGGTTGTATCAACTTGGTGGAGTGTCTGGTTGGATCAACTTAGTGGAGTGTGTGGTTGTATCAACTTAGTGGAGTGTGTGGTTGGATCAACTTAGTGGAGTGTGTGGTTGGATCAACTTAGTGGAGTGTGTGGTTGGATCAACTTAGTGGAGTGTGTGGTTGGATCAACTTAGTGGAGTGTGTGGATGGATCAACTTAGTGGAGTGTGTGGTTGGATCAACTTAGTGGAGTGTGTGGTTAGATCAACTTAGTGGAGCGTGTGGTTGGATCAACTTAGTGGAGTGTGTGGCCGGATCAACTTAGTGGAGTGTGTGATTGGATCAACTTAGTGGAGTGTGTGATTGGATCAACTTAGTGGAGTGTGTGATTGTATCAACTTAGTGGAGCGTGTGGTTGGATCAACTTAGTGGAGTGTGTGGTTGGATCAACTTAGTGGAGTGTGTGGTTGGATCAACTTAGTGGAGCGTTTGGGTGGATCAACTTAGTGGAGTGTGTGATTGGATCAACTTAGTGGAGTGTGTGATTGGATCAACTTAGTGGAGTGTGTGATTGGATCAACTTAGTGGAGTGTGTGATTGGATCAACTTAGTGGAGTGTGTGATTGGATCAATTTAGTGGAGTGTGTGATTTGATCAACTTAGTGGAGTGTGTGATTTGATCAACTTAGTGGAGTTTGTGATTTGATCAACTTAGTAGAGCGTGTGGTTGGATCAACTTAGTGGAGTGTGTGGCCGGATCAACTTAGTGGAGTGTGTGGTTGGATCAACTTAGTGGAGTGTGCGATTGAATCAAGTCCTGGATATATGGTGGAGGAAGCCCATTTAAAGCCTTGAGCACGAGTAGAAGGATGTGAAACTCAGTGCCAGTGTTAAGTGGGAGCCAGTGCAGAGGCACGAGCCAAAGGCATGTGGTAAGATCCCGAAGGAGTGCGAGTGAGCGTCTTGGCAGGCACATTTGAGCGGAGTGCAACGAACTTGTGCTACGGAGAAACTGCTCCCATCACGGGAACGCAAAACGTTCAACCGCCGGCTTCTTGCCACCAGACATGGAGACGGTCGCATGTTTACGCTCGTGTGGGCTCCAGGAGAAGGAGTTCAGGTCTACAGGGCGCGTCAACGCCTCGACATCTCAGAGCACCTGCCATCACATCTCAACCATTGTCCTGACTGTCGTCTATGCAAGGAGATGCCCAGGGGCAGCTGTCCCTGTGCGGAACAAGGGACGTGGCATCACTGGCCGGCCAATGAGCATTCACCTGGCAAGAGGAGGTCGATGCAGCGATTTGATTGTTTCCATTAAGTGGCCGCGACATTCAGGGGGCAACTGTGGGTGGCGACGCTGCTACGCGTTGGCCTCTCCTTTGCAGATCGCCATCTCGGGATCCCATCGCGGGATCTCGGCATCGCCAATGTCCACAGTGAAGCAGACGACGGGCTACTCGCGGTGAATAATAATAAAACTGCGCAAACCCCTGGAACTGCGAAGAGGATGCAATGCGCCACCGCGAAGCGACGTCAATCGTGGACAGAGATTCCGTGCGGCACAACAGCGGATCGTGTGGGCACACAACTCACGGCACACAACTCACGGCATGGCCTTGAGGCTGAGCGCGGGGGCGATGTAGTTGGCCGGGATGAAGCCCTGCTGCTGCGTGTCGCCCTCTGGCCGAGCCAGCCACCAGTCCGCGTTGGTCTCTTGGACGATGTGGAAGCGCTGCCCCTTCCTGAAGCTCAGGTCGACATGAGCCCTCGCGTCGTAGTTGTGAACAGCAACGAAAATCTTCTCGCCGTCAACACTGTCTTGATCATCGTCTTCATCGTCTTCATCATCGTCATCGCTATCTTCACTGCTAGGTGAGAAACAAGTATTTCTGTAAGACCCCCTGCGATCAACGGGTGATGAGATTTGCTTAGGCAAGAGAGGAGGTGGATGTGTGATGACTTCAGAGTCGTTACCCGGTGGACGTTTGTCTCCGAGATAGGTTTGACCATCAGTCTCAGGTGTACTGACGACGTGGGTTTTGCCGGGTGTAGCATTATGGAAGCAGCACAGATACCCGCGCAGTCTGTGACAGCAGCCAGGGCACGACATCGTCTGACGGTGTGCGGTGCGCAGGTGATGGTGGCTTTTGTTGTCCAAGCGATATCAGCCGGCGACGTTGTAACTCGCCACGCGCATTGTCAATGTCCCCACACTCGCCGAGGTGGTGACATTTATAGAGCGCGCTGCTTCCTCGTGTGACGGGGCGGGCAGGAATGTGCTCGCAGGTACGCAGAGGCATTCCGACGCGGTGGCAGGAACGAAGGCACGCGCCCGTGTTGCGATGTCAGTGCTGGGTGGGTGGGGGGTCACGTTCCTGAGCGATCGTGTCCCGTCCGCGAGTGGTGGGGCCCCGGGCGAGCACACGCGGACCGCTACGCCGCGCTGCGAACCTGGCGACCCAAGTTCCATTCCCGCTCACGGCCAACACCGGTGACGATTATCTGAGCCGGTCCTGGGCCTCCCTTAGGTCGCCTCAGCCTCAAATGAGTACCTGGTGCGGTGTGCAGTAAATATCGCCACTGGAGAGACAAAGGCGGTCGGGCGTGGTGCTGGCCACTCACCACCCTCGTGTGCCATGCCGGCCTTCATAGGTTCTACTCGCTAACAGCACTTGCCCCTACAGCCTACTGAGGCTACACGGGGGATCTTTGTCTGCGCCTTCACGAAGACTCGCGGCGACCCGAGTTCGAGTCACGCTCTCGGGCCATCGGTGACGAATATCTGAACCGGTCCAGGGCCTCCCCTAGGTCGACTCAGCCTTAAACTAGTACCTCGTGAAGTATGTAAACGTCAGCACTTAGAGAGACAAAGGTGGTCGGGATGGTGTTGGCCACCCCACCCATCCCCTCGAGTGCTACGTTGGTGTTCGCAGGTGCTTGCTACTTGCTGACAGGCCCGTGAGAGGCGACACGGGGCGTCTTCGTCTTCTGTCGCTCTCAGCCATGCAGCAGCGGGGGCAGTACGTGCGGCAGATACAGGCGGCGTGCGTGTTCGTGCCACGTGTACTGTGCAAGCATTCTGGAGCGTTTTGTCAGATTCATACGTTGAGATCGTAACAAAAATAAGGAGATGAAGTGATGATAATTTACAGCACTTGTTCAACCCACTGCTGGACGAAGGCCTCCATATGCAGGGTGCGTTATGGGGATTGTTTGACCATACTTCACCATGCTGGTCGGCGCAGGTTGGTTAAGGGAGGGGACGGAGCGGGGCTGATTCAGATATCGCTCGCCACTGATGTTAGCAGTGGCGCAGGAATGTCGCTTCTAGTCGGGTATTTCATGGACCAGCATGGTGAAGTACGATCAAAGAACCACTAGGGCCCACGTGAAGTGCGGTGTTCATCCAGCAGCGGATCGACGACTCGGCAGAGGGTCTGCGGCGGCGGTGCAGTGGCCAGCGACTGCTCCCTGCAGGCGAGAAGCCGCTTGAGGGCTGATCCTGGGCCGTGGTGACCGTGGGGCGAGGGGTGATGTCGCGGCAGATCGCTGACGGACTCTCGCCTCCCTTTGCCAACCCGCACGGACCAGCGTGGCGGGGTCACCCACCACCCCATGGCCGACACAGTAATGGGAAGGCCCTCATCCAGCAGTGGCATTACAAAGGGCGAGAAGAACAATAACTCTTGACGCACATGCACGTTTTGAAGCAACAGCAGGTAACCACCACCACCACCACGTGACACTGCCTGAATAATGCACGGGTACCACAGAGAGCCCGTGGGCATTTTTTCTTCTTGGTTCTTTCGGTAAAGTCACGTAGAATGGAAATAATAAAATAATAAACATAAAACATAATAAAATAGTTCTCCCGACGTTTCGGCCACAACGCAAGCAGCCATTCTCAGGTGGAGAACAGGTCTGTCGAGAAGACAGAGTCTGAATGCCCGTGGGAATTGTTCGCATACCTGTTCCCCCACTCACTCACTCGACTTCCTGCTGAACACAAGACAAGGCTGCCCGTATAGCCTTGCCATACTCTTGGGGTAAGTGCCATTTTAAGGCACGCACGACACACGTGGGGGTAGGTGGCCAGCACCACGCCCGGCTGCCTTTGTCTCCCCAGTGGCGATGTTTACACACCGCACCAAGTACCAAGTTGAGGCCAAGTCGACCTTTTTAACACACAGACACACAGCCATCAGCCTCTCGTTCTCGTGATAATTATACCCTGGACGCCACCGCAAGCAGGAAGCTGGAGGGAAATTCCCCTTTGATGTGCCCCCAAGTGGCGATGGGCCTCTGCGAATTAATGAATGCCAAACTCGCACGGGCGTGTGGTGAAGCGCAAAGGTGTTCCGTGTCTGGGACATTTTTAGTCAAATTTTATTGTAAAAATAACCCCAAGAAGCCACCCGAGTGTGAGCGTCACGTGGCGCGAGGCTGTGTATTGAACTGTTCTTTGCGCCAGCCGCCTCCAACTCACGACTGCGGGCATCGGGGGCATCTCACCTCGTGTTGAGTAGCAATGGACCCACACCCACGTGTACTCACTCTCCCGCAGTCAACACCAATGTGCCCACTGCCACGTGTACTCACTCTCCCGCAGTCAGCACCAATGGACCCACCCCCACGTGTACTCACTCTCCTGCAGTCAACAACAATGTGCCCACAGCCACGTGTACTCACTCTCCCGCAGTCAGCACCAATGGACCCACCCCCACGTGTACTCATTCTCCTGCAGTCAACAACAATGTGCCCACAGCCACGTGTACTCACTCTCCCGCAGTCAGCACCAATGTGCCCACAGCCACGTGTACTCACTCTCCCGCAGTAAAGCACCAATGGACCCACCCCCACGTGTACTCACTCTCCTGCAGTCAACAACAATGTGCCCACAGCCACGTGTACTCACTCTCCCGCAGTCAGCACCAATGGACCCACCCCCACGTGTACTCACTCTCCCACAGTCAACAACAATGTGCCCACACCCACGTGTACTCACTCTGCAGTCAGTAGTAATGGACCCACAGCCACGTGTACTCACTCTCCCGCAGTCAGTAGAAATGGACCCACAGGCACGTGTACTCACACTCCCGCAGTCAACAACAATGTGCCCACACCCACGTGTACTCACTCTCCCGCAGTCAACAACAATGTGCCCACACCCACGTGTACTCACACTCCCACAGTCAGTAGAAATTGACCCACAGGCACGTGTACTCACACTCCCGCAGTCAACAACAATGTGCCCACACCCACGTGTACTCACTCTCCCGCAGTCAGTAGAAATGGACCCACAGGCACGTGTACTCACACTCCCGCAGTCAACAACAATGTGCCCACACCCACGTGTACTCACACTCCCACAGTCAACAACAATGTGCCGACACCCACGTGTACTCACACTCCCACAGTCAACAACAATGTGCCCACACCCACGTGTACTCACTCTCCCGCAGTCAGCACCAATGTGCCCACAGCCACGTGTACTCACTCTCCCGCAGTCAGCACCAATGTGCCCACAGCCACGTGTACTCACTCTCCTGCAGTCAACAACAATGTGCCCACACCCACGTGTACTCACTCTCCTGCAGTCAGCACCAATGTGCCCACACCCACGTGTACTCACTCTCCTGCAGTCAGCACCAATGTGCCCACAGCCACGTGTACTCACTCTCCCGCAGTCAGCACCAATGTGCCCACAGCCACGTGTACTCACTCTCCCGCAGTCAGCACCAATGTGCCCACAGCCACGTGTACTCACTCTCCCGCAGTCAACAACAATGTGCCCACACCCACGTGTACTCACTCTCCTGCAGTCAGCACCAATGTGCCCACAGCCACGTGTACTCACTCTCCCGCAGTCAACAACAATGTGCCCACAGCCACGTGTACTCACTCTCCCGCAGTCAACAACAATGTGCCCACTGCCACGTGTACTCACTCTCCTGCAGTCAGCACCAATGTGCCCACAGCCACGTGTACTCACACTCCCGCAGTCAGCACCAATGTGCCCACTGCCACGTGTACTTACTCTCCCGCAGTCAACAACAATGTGCCCACTGCCACGTGTACTCACTCTCCCGCAGTCAGCACCAATGTGCCCACAGCCACGTGTACTCACTCTCCCGCAGTCAGCACCAATGTGCCCACTGCCACGTGTACTCACTCTCCCGCAGTCAACAACAATGTGCCCACTGCCACGTGTACTCACTCTCCCGCAGTCAACAACAATGTGCCCACAGCCACGTGTACTCACTCTCCCACAGTCAACAACAATGTGCCCACTGCCACGTGTACTCACTCTCCTGCAGTGTAGTGTATAGTGTAGTGTATAGTAGTAGTGTATAGTGTAGTGTATATAAGTGTATTGTATAGTATAGTGTAGTGTATAGTGAGGTGTATATAAGTGTATTGTATAGTGTAGTGTATTGTATAGTGTATTGTATAGTGAGGTGAGGCTGTAAAAGTTCAAGACGTCGGTGTCCGAAGCAGATGTTGCGTGACGCTGCTGCTGCTGCTGCTCCAGGGTTCCACTGTGAGCTGCTTCAGTGCACGGTGGGAGTCGTGAGTCGAGGGGTGGTGCTGGGGAAGCGGTCGTGAAGGCGCGATAACGAAGGTCGGCGCGACTTCATGATGAGTGCTGCTGCCAAAAGGGAGCCAATGAAGAGTCGAGAGAGTGGTGGCCGAGTCGTAGAGGCTGGACACCAGGACGAGACGAGCAAGGCTGCTGTAGCCGTTGCGACCAGAGGATGTTGCTTGATGATGACTTGGAGGGAATGGCGTTAGAGAAGTCGAGTGTCGACCCGACTCCACTGCAGGCGAGGATGTTGCCAATGTCCACGATAACGAGTGGACGTAGGTGACGAGGAGCTTCGCCTTGATAGTTGCAAGTTGTCATGATGATGTAGTGGACGTGAATGGCCGGAGACAAGGTGGAAGAATCCAGTGACCCCAAGGAACTTGATGCGCTCCATGAAGGGAATTGTGGTGCCGGCAATCGCGTTGTGGCGGGGAGCCGATGCCGGGTGCCAGTGAGTTTGGCGTCACTTTAAGATCACGCGACCAGAACCAGTGCTGTGAGGCTGTGGTGTCCTCAGAGCAATGTTCTCTCCCTGGGCATTGGTGGGGTTGTTGATGTGTACAACAAATTGCCATCAACATGGGGGTGGTATTTAACTCCGGAGGTGATTAACATTATCAAGAGCTGATGAAATGTCCAGACCAATGAGAGCCGTGATTGTATCGGAGGCGACGATTGAAAGAATGCCGTCAAAGACTCCGGTAATTGCAGTCTCCGTGGGGTAAGTCTGACGGCAGCTTGATCGGGGCAAAAAGGTTTGGGGAAGAGGTAATGGGAGTCGTCTTCAGTTGAGCAGGACGCTCAAGGAGTTTCTAGATGGTGGAGAGGTTTGTAGTCGGCCGGTAACTGTCGTGGTTGTCAGCGTCTCGTCCGGATTGCGAAGGCGCGGCGGTGGAAGTTGTCCTGGTGGGACACCGCAAGAAGCGACGCGTGGGCGCTGTGCGCAGTCGCATTCACGAATCACCTGCAGGGCCATCTGACCTCTGCCATAACATGCAAATGCGGCCAGCTGAGGATACGCAACCTACTAGTAATATGTGAAGCGCAGTTAGTTAATGCCGCGCGTTTTCTCTTGAATATTTTAGTTCATAACAATAAAAGAATGATCAGAATGTCAACTTGCAAGTATCCACTCGTCACTCTCACAGCGATGGCGAGAGGGCGACTCAGAGGCGCCAGGTGGAGGAACCACAGATGAGGACTTTTGACTTTTTAACAACGTTTAGCAGCAGCAGCAGCAGCAGCAATGGTGAAGAGGAGCCAGCACTGCCCACGCTCTGTGGTCCTCTGAATATAAAGTTGTTTCCAGTCAATGATTGAGTGTTTACATGTGGGAGGAAAACGGAGCGCCCAGAGAAACCCCACGCGTGTGAGCGAGGGGGGAACACGCTATCCCGTACAGGAGAGAGAGATGATGTTGGTTAGCACTTTGCTGTACAGCCCTCTCCTGGCAAAGCCAGGGTACAGATAAACACAAGTACAAAATGGTAAGAATTGTGTTTTTTTTTATATTCCCACAATTCACCATAAATGCCAAAAAAACTGTCTTACAAACGAAAACAATTTTTTTTATAAAAACAACTCGCGTCAAATCTCGTAGCGCTACTGGCAGTACTTGTTACTGAACGCCAGGCTCGTTTGCGAATTGGCACGCGCATGAAAACGAGACGCACGATAACTTATTTGTGAGTATTACTCATTTATCTTAATAAATACTCTCACTGTGTATAAGCCCAATACACAGCACCCCTACTTTCTCCCCACTCATTTTTACTGAAACAGCTACGGATATTGTTATAACCCGGATACAGTCACGTGTAGGCATGAACTACACGTGTCGATTATTATAGTTGCACCGTGTGGTGGGGTAGAGGAAGACGGCCTCACGGCGACAGTGAACATTCAGAGGGACTCGCAGTGAAGTCGCCGCGCGTCTTGCTGTCATCCCGGCACCATCGATCTGCTGGGATCCCTCGAAGGGAGTGGATCGTGCAACGTTCCGCTTCTCTGTTCTTCAGATCGCCAGGCGCATGAATGGGGCTTGGTCCACGGTAGACTGACTTCAGGTCCGTTTTTAAATGAATACTTTAAACATACATTTCATAATCACGTCGCACTTGTTCATCTGTTGATTTGGGGCCGCCTTGTGGCCGACTGGGCCACAAAACTCCACCACAACACTCCACCACAACACTCCACCACAACACTCCACCCCAACACTCCACCACAACACACGCCACAACACTCCACCACCACAACACTCCACCACACAACACTCCACCACCACAACACTCCACCACACAACACTCCACCACCACAACACTCCACCACACAACACTCCACCACACAACACTCCACCACACAACACTCCACCACACAACACCCCACCACAACACCCCAACACCCCATCACAACAAACACTCCACCACAACACCCCATCACAACACACACCACAACACTCCACCACCACACTCCACCACAACACTCCACCACAACACTCCACCACAACACTCCACCACAACACTCCACCACAACACTCCACCACCACAACACACACCACAACACTCCACCACAACACTCCACCACCACAACACTCCACCACAACACTCCACCACTGGAGGCCCTTGGGGGAAGTTCTGTTCGTGAGTTCGGGGTGGTTTGGCCAGATCGACACCCAGCCAAGTTGTCCCCTGCGCAATGCGCTGACGTCTGAGTCAACCTCGGGGCCGGTTCAGATCGTCACCGTTCGTGACGTTCACACTCGGATGGCCGGGTTCCTAGGGGCGGCGTGCAAACCACTGCGCCCCTTCTTCCACAAGGGGGAAGTCGCGTATCGTCTCTGCCCGAGTATCATGGACAGAGACTGCCCCGTATCGCTTGCGGTACGAAGACAAACATCCCCGTAAAGCCTTCAATAGGCTCTGAGTGAGCACCTTTGAAGGCGAACACGGCATGCGAAGGGGCGGATAACCAGCGCATCGGCCGCCTTCTTCTCCCTCGTGCTGATGTCCGCACACCCCACCAGCTACTCCCTTAAGCCTGAGTCGACCTAGGGGAGGCCCAGGACCGGTTTATATATTCGTCAGCGATGTTGGCTATGAAAGGGAATCGAACTCGGGTCGTCAGGTTCGCAGACCACGTGTCACCGCTCGCGCCCACGCGACACACGCGAGGGATGTGGTCCCAATTTGGGTTCATCTGAAGAAAAGCAAATGACCAAGAGATGAAAATGCAACGTCCATTCCTCAACATTATTAATAATAATACGCTTCATTGTGCAGAATATAGCAATCTAAGCAGAGAATCCGTCTCCTGAAGAGTTGGCTTGTCCTAATGCCGACGGCATGAGCACACATTCCCACCGTGTTATCATTGTCACTGCGACGTCACGACTCAGGCATGCAGTGAGCGCCTGTTCAGTGTGCAGTGGGCGATGTCCTTCCACCCAGAGTCTCGTTATTTTGACGTTGTCATGCGAACCGGGAAGTGATAGAGCAGCAGGAAAGCAGCGTTTCGTCTTGAGGATATGGAGGTAATGTGCAACTTACCAACAAGGTCCGGCATAGGGAGGGAATCTCTCACCTCTTCTGAACGATGGGTAAACATTCCTGTCCCATCACAATAACACAACAACTTCAGATCCATCAATAGCATCGCCAGAAGATGAGCAGTCGATACACAGCCCTGTAGCGTACGGTGCGAGAGAAGTTCAACGTCGACACAGTAACGCTCCAGTCCTGACACAGCCCCAAGCTCAACGCAGCGATGGCAAAGTAACAGCCCGGTCCTGGCCAGGTGATCTCAAAGGGAACATCGCTTCCCAATGAGGGATACACGTATAGAACAACAACAATACATCGATTCCAGCGGGGCTCCATCTGGTACAGATGCAGTGGCGAGGCTGATAGATGCCCGTGTGTGGCCAAGGGTCAGCCACGTTGCGTGTGCCGATGGCGACCTGGTAGTTGGAGACTGTAGTTGACTAAGCGGTCAAACATTGAGTAAATTCAGCGAACCACATATATACACATATATATATACACATATATATTTTCAAATACCCAACGAGCCTGTTTGGTCTTCTGCCGTGCACGCGAGTCTCTGACAGACCTCGACTTGAAGCTTTCGTGCCTACAGGAACTCACATTCGTGGGGTCTTTAAGTCAAGTCACGTAGATAGGTTCAAAGAAAATAACTAAAAAACAAAAAAACGACGACGCTTCGATCGCAACGCGAGCGTTCGTCACCGACTCCACTAAACTCGCTTCTCGCGCTCTGCGTCCTCATCGGGCCTCGTTCGTTCATCCTCAGCACAGCCGAGACGCTGGGCTGTGCTGGGTGGTGGGGGGGGAGTCGTCGCCTTGCTTTGGTTTCCCCAGGAGGCATCGCTGTCCAAGATAAACACAACGAGACCTCTCGCTCTGCCGAAACCCTCCGCCGTGGGAGCAGCAGCAGCACATCGACATTGAGCGTCGTCCTCCTGCACCACGAAGGGACGCACTTGTGGGACGCGCCGGTGGGACGCACTGGTGGGATGCACCGGTGGGATGCGCCGGTGGGACGCACTGGTGGGACGCACCGGTGGGACGCGCCGGTGGGACGCGCTGGTGGGACGCGCCGGTGGGATGCACCGGTGGGACGCGCCGGTGGGATGCACCGGTGGGACGCACTTGTGGGACGCGCCGGTGGGACGCGCCGGTGGGACGCACTTGTGGGACGCGCCGGTGGGATGCACCGGTGTGACGCACTGATGGGATGCACCGGTGGGATGCACCGGTGGGACGCGCTGGTGGGACGCGCTGGTGGGATGCACCGGTGGGACGCGCTGGTGGGATGCACCGGTGGGACGCACTGGTGGATGCACCGGTGGGGACGCGCTGGTGGGATGCACCGGTGGGATGCGCCGGTGGGACGCGCTGGTGGGATGCACCGGTGGGACGCGCCGGTGGGACGCGCTGGTGGGACGCACCGGTGGGACGCGCCGGTGGGACGCGCTGGTGGGAAGCGCTGGTGACGAATAGTCGCCGGCTCGGGCTGCCAGGGGAGGTGTCCTGCACCTCCTTCCTGTGCTCCCCTGAGCCACCAAACACTTCGACTCCGGTAAAGCGTTTGGCATTTTAAGCCCCAGTAGGAAGTCGCCCATTCTCCCCTGCTGCACCATTGGTCTGGAAATGCCAGGCTAAATTTAGTACCTTCCGCGATGACCGTTTCTCTCTACAAAATAGAGATTGCCACTTTCTGCACTGCGTTCTGAGATGCGGTCACGTTTAGACTTTTAGAAATTCAAAATTACAATTTCATGTTTTATGAATGGCTGACAGACAATTCGATATTTAGAATAATTTAGAGAGTGCCATTCATGGCAAAAGAGTTCAAGGGCACTTCACGTAAGTCAAAATAAAATAATAAAACATCTACAAAGACAAGTGTTGTAAAAAACCACACACACATTAAATAATAAATGTTGCATGAAAGGGGGGGGGGGGAATAATCTTAAAATGCCAGAGTAAACCGAGAAGGCGAATTTATAGAAATAAGCGTGGACGGAGCCGTCGCCATTGGCGGCAGATCGCCCCACGCGATTGGGACCCCCAGAGGAGCCGCAGAGGAGCTCCGGGCAGGGAAACGCGCCCCCCCCCCGCTCATCGCCGTGCGCGGCCCGGCCCCCACCGCCAGCCGACTTACGAGGTGACATTCACTCTGACAAGTGACTCCGTGCCATGCCAGTGATGACTTACGTGGGAGCACAGGCACGCACGAGGAAGTCTACGGCGAGTCGTTCTGCTCTGACTCAAAATAAATACCAAAGTCTGATATTGCACGGCTCTTGACGCCACAGATTGCGATCTACCGCGGATCTAGTCACGTCTCCCAAAACAAACAACAGTGAGGATGGGCGAGATAGGAAGATAGATGCCGACCACTTGGTTGTTTCTTGATGTTGCCGAATAAGAACGACATACATAGACCTCTTGAACATTTGGTGTCATTCCAGTCCTCCCGAATTGTTCTTTTTGAATCGTTAAATTAAGCCAGTATAGCTTTGGGCTCTCCCACCCCATCATTTGCTCAACTGTGCAGCGTTGTAAGTGCGTGGTCGGCTCGGGTTTCCAACCCCAACTTCCTCTGCTAACAGCGACGATTCTAGCCCTCTTTAACACGTCTCCCTCGGGCCGACATTAATAAATGTGATCCTTATCGGTGCGCTGACAGAATGAGAAGTGTCGCAGACAGGTTTGTGAATCATTGACAAGAGTTTCAGGGGGTTTTGCGTGTTCTAATTTTGAATAAAAAATTTGTATTGTGCATTCTGAATCTTGTTTGTTGCATTAGCGGGGTGTGTCAAGGACCATGGAAGTCTGTGCCCCCCCCCCCCCCCCCCAGGTTGCCTGAGTGGGACGTGGAGGCTGATCTTGCACAGAGCCAGCACAGCCTGGCTCAACAATTCAATTACCGGGGCCCCCATGATGCCACGTGGAGTCTTCAACTCATCCATATTCGGGGTCTTTCGGTAAAGTCACGGAGATTGGTTCAAATAAAATAACAAAAATAACCAAAAAAACTACGACGTTTCGATCGCAACACAAGCAATCATTATCAGGAGAAAAAAGAGCTGGAAAGCTGCTGAGGCAGGCTGTTAAAAGGTTGTTGAAATGGGTGTAGCCAAGGGTCATAAACGAAGGGGTGGGGTAGTGATGTAAAGTGAGAGATTAGCATGTCAATGTAAACAGCGGCTGTGTAACCAAGTGAGCGGGGCTAGTGATGTTAAAGTGAGAGATAGAATGTCAATGTAAACAGCGGCTGTGGTAAGCGAAGTGAGCGGGGCTAGTGATGTTAAAGTGAGAGATTAGCATGTCAATGTAAACAGCGGCTGTGTAAGCGAAGTGAGCGGGGCTAGTGATGTTAAAGTGAGAGATTAGCATGTCAATGTAAGGTTGCAGAGCCACCACCACATCGAGGACACAAGCAACGATGGCTGTGTTAGTGTGAGACATTTAACTGTTCATGTAAAATAACTACTAACATCGGAAGGTAGGATGGAAACATCACAGCCAGTTATGACTTAAACTGGCTCATAAGGTCCTTCCAATGATTGCTCAGTTTGTACCCATCTTCTCGGTTGAAATTGTGTCTGTGTCTATATATATGGATGGCTTCATGAACGAATCTTTGTTGATAGCCAGTGGGCTTGCAAAGTACCTTCGTCTTAGAGAAATCAATTTCGTGTGAGCCCACCGCATTAAAACAATGATCAGCCACGGCCGAGGTATTGGTCCTACCGTGTTTCAGATCCGCCTTGTGTAACTGCTGCCGCAGACACAGCTTAGTTTGTAGACGCCGGGGTATTGCATGTCAGGGATCACATCATTCACAGATGGGATCAGATCGTATCATCCACTCTGTCTCTCTGCATTCTCTGTCTGTGCGCTTTGTAGAAGGACCGTTACCAAAAACATCGCCTATTATATATTGTTTATATTATAATTTTTTTTATATTTTATGTATTTTTATATTACATGTATTTTTTTTCTTTTCAAGGCCACACACGCACGTGGTGTTGTGATTGACAGGGAACATGCCGAGGCGTTGTTGGTGATGTGGCACCACTGCTGACCCAGGGTTATGGCGGGAACACGAATTGGAACACGAACTGCATGGTAGCGATGTAGTTCATAGCGACCGGCTATGAACTACATCGGACTCCACAGACGCACTGGGTGTGTACAAGGAAGCATAGCAGAATAATTTAAGGAAGTTATTTGGTTGTGCACAAAGCCCCCGCCCCCCTTCTTAAGGGGCCACCATTGGGGAGGGGGGGGGGGGGTTCGCATAAAGCCGCACTCCTCCCTCGGCACCGGCCACGCGAATCTCCTCGCCCGCTCGCCGTGTCGGCCATGGGAGGCCCTCTCCTGTTGACGCTGCTGCTGCCGCTGCTGCTCTGCCTCGCCGCCTTCGCCGCGCCGCCAGGTGACATCCCCCTGCCACATCCCTGCCACATCCCTGCCACATCCCTGCCACATCCCTGCCACCTGGCGGGGCTTGGGGGGGAGGGGGGGCACCCTGGGGTGGGCAGTTTCCACCGCTTCAGATACATCTTCACGTTTCCGAAATGTTTCATGTCATTCGGATTATTTTTTCATCACAAAACAATATTTTCTACAGAGCACGTTACATTTTTCTCACAAACAGCTAACACGGTGACTGTCATCACATGTCTGTGATCTAGCGATATTGTGCAATGATTCTACAAGAAGGTCATCGATCCGTGTTTGTGTTGGGTTCAAGGATGAGTCCTGCCGATGCAGCGGCGGCCACTTCGAGGTGGAATTTGGCCGCGAGAATTGTGGAGCCCCGGCGAGACGGAGCTCTGTCGCTCAGAATGCAATCGATCACCTGGCCACGGACAGGTCGCGCCTTGTGAAGGTGACGACCCTGGCGGGGGGTGGAGGGTTAGTAGCAAGAGTTTGGGCATAAACCCCTACTTGGCCTAAACCCAAAACAAATACGGATCGTAGCATTGTTATTATTTGCCACCCTGGATGATCGCGTTCAGCTACTCCGACCCAGCGGATCTCCCTCCGCCAGCAGCGACCCGAGAGAGGTTTTGCGGCGCTGCCACTCACCGCCCCCCCCCCCCCTCCCTGCAGGCCACAGCCTCGACGAGCTGCAGCCGAGCGGTGCCATCTGGAGCTGGGAGGGCGACTCGGTGCTGCTCGACGCGAACTTCGAGAGCGGCGGGATCCTCTCCTCGCTGCGGTGGACCTTCAACGGCAGCGTCGTCGTCGTGAACGGTAGCGAGGTCGCCGAGCGCTACCGAGGTGGGGGGGGGGCAGGGCGGCGTCACGCCCTGCGCGAGGCACGAGGCGCCCTGCGCGGGCAGCACCGCGAGCCTCTTCTGCCCTCCACGTTGAGAATCAGCATCACGCGTTCAGATGATTTTGCTGCGATCGCTTTCCACGAGATGAGCCACTTTGTTGAGCTATCGTTTGTGGCCAAGTCGCTTCTGAAAAAAGTATCTAACAGATCTGTGGGCTTTACCGAGGACGATGAATAATTATAGGTTCGTTTTATTCGTTATTTTTTTCAGTGATTTATTTACCTTTCCTATACTTTGCACTCCTATCGTGTTTTCGTGTTGTTATTTGTTGTTTTGTGTTGTTGTTGTCGTGTTGTTTGTTGTTGCAACTTTCTGACCCGCCGCGACTGTGAAAAAGAGCTTTATAGCTCATCGGATTCCTCCAGTATAAATATTCAGATTCTGAACTTACGCACCGTGAAATAATTAAAATCAAACGCAGCAATTAACTTCGCCTATGCCGAACAAGGGACCCACAATTCAGAGTACACACAGAACACCTCTAACTCAGAGTACACACAGAACCCCTCTAACTCAGAGTACACACAGAACCCCTCTAACTCAGAGTACACACAGAACCCCTCTAACTCAGAGTACACACAGAACCCCTCTAACTCAGAGTACACAGAACCCCTCTAACTCAGAGTACACACATAACACCTCTAATTCAGAGTACACACAGAACCCCTCTAACTCAGAGTACACACAGAACCCCTCTAACTCAGAGTACACACAGAACCCCTCTAACTCAGAGTACACACAGAACCCCTCTAACTCAGAGTACACACATAACACCTCTAACTCAGAGTACACACAGAACCCCTCTAACTCAGAGTACACACATAACACCTCTAACTCAGTGTACACACAGAACCCCTCTAACTCAGAGTACACACAGAACACGAGAACCTCCATGGGCACCGGCGCGTGGTCAGCCCCGGCCCGATCGTCTGGGAGACGCCGCTGCTGTGCCGGCTGCCTCGGCAGCGTTAGGCAGCGTTAGCAGCGTTGGTGGTGGTGGGTGGTGGGTGGTGGTGGTGTATGTGTGGTGGTGTGTGGTGGTGTGTGTGGTGTGTGTGTGGTGGTGTGGTGTGTGGTGGTGTGGTGGTTTGTGTGGTGTGGTGGGTGTGTGGTGTGGTGGTGTGTGTGGTTTGTGTGGTGTGTGGTGGTGTGTGTGGTGGTGTGTGGTGTGTGGTGGTGGTGTGTGTGTGGTGTGTGGGTGGTGTGTGGTGGTGTGTGGGGGTGTGTGTGGTGGTGTGTGGTGTGTGTGGTGTGTGTGGTGGTGTGTGTGGTGTGTGGGGTGTGGTGTGTGGTGGGGTGTGGTGGGTGTGTGGTGTGTGTGGTGGTGTGTGGTGTGTGGTGGTGTGTGGTGTGTGGTGTGTGGTGGTGTGTGGTGTGTGTGGTGGTGTGTGGTGTGTGTGGTGTGTGGTGTGTGGTGGTGTGTTGTGGTGTGTGGTGGGTGTGGTGGGTGTGGTGGTGGTGGTGTATGTGTGGTGGTGTGTGGTGGGTGTGTGGTGTGTGGTGGTGTGTGGTGGTGTGTGTGGTGTGTGTGGTGGTGTGTGGTGGTGTGTGTGGTGTGGTGGTGTATGTAGTGTGTGTGGTGGTGGTGTGTGTGGTGGTGTGTGGTGGTGTGTGGTGGTGTGTGGGTGGTGGTGGTGTGTGTAGTGGTGTGTGGTGGTGTGTGGGTGTGATGGTGGGGGGTGTGTGGTGTGTGGTGGAGTGTGGTGTGGTGGTGGGGTGTGGTGGTGGTGTGTGTGGTGTGTGGTGTGTGTGGTGGTGTGGTGGTGTTGGTGGTGTGGTGGTGTGTGTGTGGTGTGTGATGGGGTGGTGTGTGGTGGTGGTGGTGTGTGGTGGTGTGTGGTGGGGTGGTGTGTGGTGGTGTGTGTAGTGGTGTGTGATGGTGGTGGTGGTGGTGGTGGTGTGGGGTGTGTGGTGTTGGTGGTGTGTGGTGTGTGGTGGTGTGTGGTGGTGTGTGGTGGGTGTGGTGTATGTGTGGTGTATGTGTGGTGGTGTGGGTGGGTGTGTGGTGGTGTGGTGTGGTGGTGTGTGGTGGTGTGTGTGGTGTGTGGTGGTGTGTGTGGTGTGTGGTGTGTGGTGGTGTGTGTGGTGGTGTGTGGTGGTGTGTGGTGTGGTGTGTGGTGTGGGTGTGGTGTGTGGTGTGTGGTGGTGTGTGGTGTGGGGTGGTGGTGGGTGTGTGTGGTGTGTGGGTGTGTGGTGGTGGGTGGGTGTTGGTGGTGTGGGTGGGGTGTGGTGTGTGTGTGGTGGTGTGTGTGGTGGTGTGTGTGTGGTGGTGTGTGGTGGTTGGTGGTGGTGTGTGGGGGTGGT